>NW_015160326.1:165515-166880 GCF_001447785.1 Gekko japonicus
ACTGAGTAGCCGATTTGTGGCTCATGAGCCCCGCTTTGCCTTCCCACCTCCTTGGTGGGCTTCTGTCACTCTTCAGTAGCTGCCACCACTCACTGACTTCCCGATGTGAGACCCCTCTGGCTGACTCCTGGGGTTTGGAGATGAAAACCCCTAACTTTGAGTTTCTCCTGGAGGGTTGGCACATGCACATTTCTGGGATTTTTCCCTCCCAGGACCCTTCTTAAGGCATTGGTAGTGGGCAGAGCAGGGGAGACTCCGTGGTCAGAGTACCAGACTTGGGTTTTAAACAAAGAACAAAGATTTTATTAACTATTTACAAGTAACAGGATTTTAAACACAAAAAGGCACTTTAAATCAAACACAGAAAGGAAAACACCACCAAGCACAAATAAAATAAGACAAAGTGCAGTTCCTCTGTCCCTGAACTGATCCCTATACTTATTTTCCCTCGGGATGAGGTTCAGTTACCAACCTGCAGCCTAGCCTCCTGCCGTCTACGGGTAGTTCTGGATCCCTCCAAGGATCCCTTCCCACTGCTGCCTTCCCTGATCCCCAAGGCCTCTGTCTGTCTGTGGGCAAGCTGCAGAAAGAGCCTCCTGGCATCTCTGAGGGTTACAGGATGACTCCCCCTTCCCAGGCTGGCTGGAGCATTTATATCTTCTGACTCCACCTCCTGGCTTTCCTGCACTTTTTGGCCATAGAGGCATCTGGGATTTGTAGGCCTACCCTGGAGTTTTGCCCAACTTCCCAGTGTGGGTGGCCATTTTAACTAAACTAAACAATCTAAACTAAAGCAAACACAAGATGGAGTCTATTCTGTCACATCCAACAAGCCAACCCTATAGCACACCATCATTTTCCAATCTAAACATTTTCAAAAATTTGTAAACTCCCAACATTGCCAAAGGATTCAAAATAATTTTCTCCAAGACATATGCAATTAGGAGGCTTGAAAATGATGCAAAAACATAGGTTAATAATTAACTATACTTTCTCATCTAATAATTCCAGCAGCAGCAAACACCAGGCTCCCATCCAACAATCAATACTAGCCATTTAAAAGAGCCAACTGCCAAAAAATGTTATATAAAATAAATATGTAAAACTTTTATTAGACTATGCAATGACTTGAGAACAATTAATCTACTATTAATGTATGAAACAGTATTGTTTGGATTTATTGGCATGACAAATTACACCATCAATATTTATTTTCATATTCAAGAAGTTCTGAGAAAGGGGTTGCAAGTGCATACTGCAGGCACCTACAGGGCTCTGTGAAGTGTGAAAGATAGACTTCCCTGCCTGGGAGGGGTGAGGCCAATGCCAGTAACATGTTCTTGCTCTGTTCAAGCCAAGGAGGAG
>NW_015160327.1:0-1898 GCF_001447785.1 Gekko japonicus
CAAAACCCCGCCCTCTCCCAGATCCACCCTCGTCTCCAGGTATTTTCCAGGCCTGGCAACCCTAAACATGCCTTGGCTCAAGAGGTCATTCGGCCCATCCTCTGCTGGCCAGCCGGCCCTGGACTTTCCCTCTGAACTCAGCTGTTGTGCAGACAGGCCTGGGCCGTGGACGGCCTTCCGAGAAAGGCGAGGCGGCCTGTTTGTGCGCCTCACCCTCCAACCAACCTGCTTGGCTGCCGGGGGGCATTGCGTGGTCACCCCTCCAGCAAGAAGAATAAACAGAATGCGAATCAGGAATTCAGATGTGTTCCGGGAAGCGAATGAAAGGCTTTTCTGGCATTGTAGCCGGAGTCCAGATGGTGGGGATGAGCGGCCAACGGCCAACGTGCTCCAGGTCACCAAATACTTGCGGTCAGAACACAGACAGGAAGGAGGACAGAAGGCAGGCTGCAGGCGGAGAATTTCTGCTGTTAGTTTATTGATTTTTGAGGGGAGATTTATACGGCCTTCTCTAACAGCCCCGGGCGCTGCACAGAAGAAACAACCGAATCCGTAAACTTCAATAATAAATTCTACAAAAGTTTCAATTAAAAATTAATAATAATGACGGGGAAATGAGCACTGGTGTGCTGTTTGTGGGCCAAGGAAAGTATATCCAGTCCCTCACAAAGTTTCGTATTACCTCTGAGAGGCAGCAAGGTAGGAATGCTATGCAAATGGGTTCCCTCGCTTGAAGGACCACCAAGGATCTGCCGATCACGTGTGTAATCCCCCCTTCCTCCCTGGAGTCCAGTCCTTCCGTCCTTGGTTTCTCCTCACAACAACCCTTTGAGGTAGGTCAGGTTGAGAAAGAGAGACTGGCCTCATGAACACTCATGAAATTACCTTAGACTGAATCAGATCCTTGGTCCATCTGGTTCGGAATTGTCTACTCAGAGTGCAGTGTTCCCCCTAAGCTGAGTTAGTGTGAGCCGGCTCACAGTTTTCTAGCCTCCAGCTCACACATTTTTGTCTTAGCTCAGGAAGGAGGGCTCCAGAACAAACTAATTTTATTTATTTATTTATTATTTAGATTTCTATCCCACCCTCCCCACAGGCTCAGGGCGGCTAACAGGGCATAATGCCAGATAAAACAGTAAAACAATATAAAATGTTAAATTACACATAGACAATTAACAAACAGTTAAATAACATCCTAAAACAATTTTGGTGCTCCTCTATTCGATTCCAGATGTTAAGATTTTTAAGAGCAAGATGGCGTTCTCAGTAACATACCTAGACAACTACGGCAGTGCATATCCCACTGCCCTACCGTCCCCTAAAAGACGTCCCGTTCCCTCCAATGGTGCCCACATCAAGATGGCAATATGCGGAAATCATAGGGCATTGGTGGAACAGTGATGGTGGCGGCTCCTATTCAAAAACCTGGCGGAAGGGCTCCCTCTTGCAGGCCCTGCGGAATTGTACTTGGTCCCGCAGAGCCCGGATCTCCTCTGGGAGCTCATTCTACCAGATAGGAGCCACCACCGAAAACGCCCTAGCCCTGGTCATCGCAAGTTTGGTGGTCCTGGGGCCTGGAACATCCAGGAGATTTAAATTCCCCGACCGAAGTGCCCTTGGGGGAACATGTGGGGAAAGGCGGTCCCTTAGGTAGGCTGGTCCCTGGCCATATAGGGCTTTAAAGGTAATGACCAGCACTTTGAAGCGAATCCGGAACGCTATTGGCAACCAGTGCAGTGCTTTCAGCACAGGCCGGATGTGATCTCGTCTAGGAAGACCCATCAACAGCCTGGCTGCAGCATTCTGCACCAGTTGCAGCTTCTGAACCTGCAACAAAGGCAGCCCCATGTAGAGAGCATTGTAGTCTAGCCTCAAGATGACCGTCGCATGGATCACTG
>NW_015160327.1:2328-2457 GCF_001447785.1 Gekko japonicus
ATGCCCACCAAGATTCAAGGCGATTGGACAAGGGGGTACAATTTTATGGCCCCCCAAACAGGTTGCCCCCAGATCAGCCTTCTGCAGTTTATTCCCGGTTTGCCGCCGAAATTCGGCGGCAATTCGGCA
>NW_015160327.1:5341-5455 GCF_001447785.1 Gekko japonicus
GATACAATGTTGCCGAATTGCCACCGAATTTCGGCGGCAAACCGCGAATAAACTGCAGCAAGCTGATCTGGGGGCAACCTGTTTGGGGGCCCATAAAATTGTACCCCCTGGTCC
>NW_015160327.1:5746-8005 GCF_001447785.1 Gekko japonicus
AAACCCCCTCCCCCCCAGCCCCCCACAAAGTTTCAAGAGGATTTTTGCCATTGACTTCAATGGCCCCATTGGTTATAATGGACCCGAAGTTTTCGGGATTATGTTGGGGAGAGGTTCCAGTAAGCACGCTCCAAGTTTGGAGCCTCTACCCCAAACCCCCTCCCCCCCAGCCCCCCACAAAGTTTCAAGAGGATTTTTGCCATTGACTTCAATGGCCCCATTGGTTATAATGGACCCGAAGTTTTCGGGATTTTTTTTCGGGATTCGGACAAGCTCATAAATTGCTAATTCGGGATCCCAAAAGCCGAAAAAAGTCGAAAATCGTTATTTTCGGCTTTTTTTTCGGCTCGGGATCCCGAAATGCACATCCCTACGCCCCACACACCTCACAGGGTGTCTGTCTATTGTGGGGAGGGGAAAGGAAAGGAGTTTGTGAACCACTCTGAGACACCTTTGGGTAGTGAAGGGCGGGGGATAAATCCAATCTCTTCTTCTTCTTCTGCCTCACAGGGTGTCTGTGGTGGGGAGGGGAAGGGGAAGGAGTTTGTAGGCCGCTCTGAGACTCCCTTCGGTAGTGAAGGGCGGGGTGTAAATCCAATCTCTTCTTCTACCTCACCAGGTGTCTGTTGTGGGGAGAAGACGGGAAAGGAGTTTGTGAGCCGCTCTGAGACTCCTTTTGGTAGGGAAGGGCGGGGTATAGATCCAATCTCTTCTTCTACATCACAGGGTGTCTGTTGTGGGGAGGGGAAGGGAAAGGAGTTTGCAAGCCGCTCTCATACTCCTTTGGGTAGTGAAGGGCGGAGTAGAAATCCAATCTCCTCTTCTTCTTCTACCTCACAGGGTGTCTGTTCTGGGGAGGGGAAGGGGAAGGAGTTTGTAAGCTGCCCTTCCTCGACCACGATGACCTGGCTACAGTGATCCATGCGACGGTCACCTCAAGGTTAGACTACTGTAACGCTCTCTACATGGGGCTGCCTTTGTCGCGGATCCGGAAGCTGCAGCTAGTGCAGAATGCGGCGGCCAGGCTGTTGATGGGTCTCCCCAAGTGGGAGCACATCCGGCCTGGGCTGAAGGCGCCGCACTGGCTGCCAATAGCATACCGAATCTGCTTCAAAGTGCTGGTACTTACCTTTAAAGCCCTACATGGCCAGGGTCCGACCTACCTGAGGGACCACCATTCCCCACATATACCCCCAAGAGCACTTCGGTCGGGGACCCAACATCGCCTGGGGATCCCAGGCCCCCTGGAGGTAAAGCTTGCTGCGACCAGGGCTAGATCCTTTTCAGTGGCGACCCCCACCTGGTGGAACGAGCTCCCGGAGGAGATCAGGGCCCTGCAAGAACTTATGCAGTTCCGCAGGGCCTGCAAGACGGAGCTCTTCCGCCAGGCCTTCGCATAGGGGCCGCCGCTGCCACCACCACCAATGGTGGTAATACCATTGGGATCAGGGATTGCCCTTGGAAGCTCAGTCATAAATTTGCATGGCATTGACAACGTGGGATTGGCATGAACAATCTACTGGACAGTGGTACCCCAATGGGGTTGATTTGAAGATGCCATCATAACCACTCAAGACCATCTTGTTCACAGAAAGCACTTTATTATTGTTATTGCTGTTATTATTTATGATTTTATTGTCTTACTGGGTTTTATGCATGGGCTCTTGCCCCTTGTAAGTCGCCCTGAGTCTGCTTGCGGGGAGGGCGGGGTAAAAATGCCTAAATAAATAAATAAAATAAATAAACTGCCCTGGTAATGTGGGCCATTAGGGCCTAGGAAATGTTCCCACATTCCAGAGACAATGGGGGCACCCTGATGCTCTTTTGCAAAACAATGCAAGATAGCATTTAAATCTCTAAATGACAAAGAACACGAATGTTACAATTTCAGGATGTACTTTGTTTCCTTGAGTCAGGGCAGACAGTCAGGCACTGTTTGCTGGCTGGAGGTGTGATGTGGGTTTCTGCATGTAGGCAAGCTTTTAGTATTGCAAATATTCTGGCTTCCTTGACTTAATCGCAGGTGCATACCAATCTTTTGTTTTTAAATGTTTCCAAATTCTTTAGATTCATTAACAATGTAATGCAAATGTTGGTTCCTGTGTACATGATGGAGGAAAGATATCTCTTGTGACAAAGGCCTAGCAGAATCATGTTCACTGTGCTGCTAGCTGTTTGGAAAGTTACAGCAATAGAGGAGAGAAAAACACGATGATTTCTTTATAAAATTAACTGTATTAGATGGTGTTTATATTTTCT
>NW_015160327.1:8074-13793 GCF_001447785.1 Gekko japonicus
GAATGCCGGGAAAAGTGGAAGGCGGCAGGCACCACCAACAGGAGGTGGGCGGACTCCATCAGGGAAGCCACAAAGGCCCTCGGGATGCCAGACCCGAGCCAGGCTGTGAACGAGAGGGTGTTCTGGAGGACATGAATTCACTGGGTCCCCGTGAGAAGCAGCTCGATGGCATTTTAACACACCCAATGTCCCGAGGAAGACACCGAGGACAGGCAGGGAGGCCTACGGGTCATGGCCACGCCCGCTGCAGCACCAGCACCACCCGTTTTAACGATGCACACGGGAGTAATTGAAACAGAGAGCTGGAAGGGCCCACGAGGGTTTGGTGTCGTGGTTAGGAGCGCGGACTCTCATCTGGGAGAACCGGGTTTGATTCCCCCACTCCTCCACTTGCACCTGCTGGATGACCTTGGGCAAGCCGTAGCTCTGATAAGAGCTGTTCTTGAAAGAAGAGCCGTTTCTCTCAGAGCTCTCTCAGCCCCACCTACCTCACAGGGTGTCTGTTGTGGGGAGGGGAAGGGAAAAGGAGTTTGTAAGCCACTCCTTTGGGTAGTGAAGGGCGGGGTATAAATCCAATCTCTTCTTCTCCTCCTCCTCCTCCTCATCTAGTCCAAGGCAAAAATTCACAAATGGCTCTCTCCCTCCCTCCCCCAATTACCCCTGCTCCGTGTCCAAAAGAAGGCAGAAAACCTCCAGGGCCCCTGGCAATGCTCCCTCTTAGCAAAAATTTCTACTTTGTGAGCTCCTGGCATTAAAGTTGTGAGCGAACGATTTGGCTGCTGCATGAATTAGTTTGCTCTGGAGCCATCCTGTTGTGTTCTTACACAGACCGCACACGCGGTCGGGCCCTCACGCAGCCATGCGAACGGCTTAAGCTTCGCTCTCCAAGACAATAGCCAGCACGGATCCTAGAATGCACCCAATTGGGCGGTCAGGATCCTAGAGGACCTATGGGACGCATGTACACTGTAAATAATTCTATCACGGGTGTGGGGGGGTGTTTGGGTGTGGCTCACTATGGGAATATAAGCAGGCCTCCGGTCCTGCTTTCCTTGTCTTGTTTTCCGGAGCTGAAATAAACTATGAGCTGTTTCACTTACCAACCTGTCTGGACTCAGTACATTATACATACTTTCCAGGGGTCATTTCGTAGAAAAAGAGGTGCAGGAGCTCATTAGCATAACTAATTAGCATAACATCTGCATATGTCACACTCTCTGACATCACTGGAAGTGGGTCAGAAGGCAACACCCACCGCTCAGGCTCCACCAGACTGTTTTGGATTGCTAGCTATTTGGGGGGGGGGGGAACGTGCAGATCTGTCCTCGCAGAGGAGGGAGAGCTTGTACCTGAATAAAACTTGGTCTTAAAGGTGCCACTGGACGGTTTTGGCCCGGGGGCTGGGGGGGCCTCTGCAGCTTACCTGGCTGCCTCTTGCTCTGACTGAGGGCTGCTGGGAGCAGGGGGTGGGGCTTGCTCCATGTGCCCGCCCCCTGGGCTCTTTACTGCCAGAGCTCCGCTCCTGTGCGCTCCCGCAGGAAATGACCCCTGAGCCGCTGAGACAAACATGTTTGAGCCGGAGGCTAAAAAAAAACCCCTATGAGCTAGCTCACACTAACTCAGCTTAGAGGGAACACTGACCCTTGGGCCAGTCTGGCTTGGAGGAAAATTCTTTTTTGGCCCCAGAGTGAAAGAATTTTTCCTCCAGGCTAGGAGACTGTGAGCCACTGGATGGCGGGAAGGAGGTGCCCCTGTTACAGGACCAAGTGGTCCCACCTTAAGGACTCAGTCAGCCACGCACACTCTCTTAAAATGCACCCGGAGCGGGCCCTGGCTCATCGACATTTCTGGAGTGAGGCTCCGGGCAGTGAGTGGGACAGAGCTGCGTAATTTCTACAAAGTGCGTAATTTCTACAAAGTGGCTCAAGAGATGGGCTGAGGGCAGGGCGGCTGGAGGTTGACCTGTTGGGAAGAGCAACCATAATCAACGGGGGCCGTTTACAGTGGTCCGAGGCAGCATGGGTCCAGGAGCTGCCGGCCCTTTTGTGTGGCTCAGAAGATGAAGATCGGCCCCTAAAGTGGGACAGGGAAGCAGGCGGTGAGATGCTGTAGTAGATAACTCCCTGAAAATGTCGAGACAGCGTGTGACTGCAATAAAGAAGGCCAATGCTATGCTGGAGATTATTAGGAAGGGTATTGAAAACAGATCAGCCAATATCATAATGCCCCTATATAAATCAATGGTGAGACCTCATTTGGAATACTGTGTGCAGTTCTGGGCACCACACCTTAAAAAGGATATTATAGCTTTGGAAAAAGTGCAGAAAAGGGCAACTCGAATGATAAAAGGGTTAGAACACTTTCCCTGTGAGGAAAGGTTAAAGCGCTTAGGGCTCTTTAGCTTGGAGAAACGACAACTGAGGGGTGACTTGATTGAGGTTTATAAGATTATGCATGGGAAAGAGCAGGTAGAGAAAGAGGTACTTTTCTCCCTTTCTCACAATACAAGAACTCCTTGTGGGCACTCCATGAAATTGCTGAGCGGTCGGGTTAGAACGGACAGAAGGAAGTACTTCTTCACCCAAAGAGTGATTAACACATGGAATTCACTGCCACAGGAAGTGGTGGCGGCTACAAGCATGGACGGCTTCAAGAGGGAATTAGATAAGCATATGGAGCAGAGGTCCATCAGTGGCTATTAGCCACAAGGTATAGATAGGGGCTCTGGGGCAAGTGATGCTCTGTCTTCTTGGTGCTTGGGGGGGGGGCAACAGTGGGAGGGCTTCCAGTGTCCTGGCCCCACTGGTGGACCTCCTGATGACCCCTGGTATTTCTGGCCACTGTGTGACACGGAGGGGATGGGCCTTTGGCCTGATCCAACATTGGCATCTCTTATGTTCTTATGCTGGCTTTGGAAAGGCCAGGGCAGGGAGCCGAGGGCTCTGATTTTTCTGGCATACCCCAATAACATTCACTGGCTCCTTTTCTAGTGGTGCATTTGGTCGAAATAGCAGAGTTTTGCCCAGATGCAGAAGTGTGATACTAAGTGCAGTAAATAAGTCCTCACGGAGCCCCACCTGTACAGGGACAGGAGACTTATTCATTTCACAACCCTGGCTACAAAAAGCGGGGAGGGGAAAAAAAATACTCGCCCTTTCAAGTGAAAAATAAACTTTTTTATTCAGTGACGGATATTGCTTGATTCTCTCAGTGTAACGTCTGCCTCTTGGAACAGAGCATTTGCAAAGGACAATAGCAAGAAATGGTTAGGGAAGCAAAGAAACAAACCAACCTCTCCATACATTCAAGGTTATGTATATCCTGGCATATAAATAGAAACAGGCTTTAACAAACATTCTTTCTTATCCAAGTGCAACAGGGTTTTCTTATCGCAAGGGAGCTGCAGCGACCTCTAGAGATATGCAGATTTCGGCGAGTTGAGCAGAAAGATCTATGTGAGTTTTGTGGCTCAGGTCAATGGTGTGGCTTTGTACCACCAACAGGGGTTGGGGTGTGGGGGGGATTTGTCTATTTCAGGGGTGCCCAACCTTTCTGAGCCTGTGGGCCCCCTTGGAATTCTGACACAGGGTGGTGGGCACAGCCACAAAATGGCTGCCACAGGAGGCCAAGCCAGCCACAAAATAGCTGCTGCAGCTTATCCATCAGTCACACAGTGAAGCTCCTTGTGCCATGGTGGCAGCTGCTGCCAAAGCAACGTTGGGGGAACCCTGGACTATTTGGAGCATTACAGCCATTTGCTCAGCCCTCCAATGAGGATGAAGTGCCCGAGACACCACAGCGCGAGGGCTCCGCCAGACCACCCCAGCACACTCCCTCCGCCCCTCTGTACCGCCCAGCCAGTTGGCTTTGCCAACCACTGCAGACCGACCACTGGACTGTCACTAAACACAGGCCACAGAGGAGGAGGAGGACGGGACAGATGCAACTTCTCCTGTGGTTGGCCACTGTGTGAGACAGGATGCTGGACTAGGTGGACCACTGGTCTGATGGAAGAGCTCATCTGAAGTTCTTATGAAGGCCTCAACCTCTATGCTCTGTTATGGGTCCTCCAGACGAACTGGTTGACCACTGTGTGAGACTACACAGACCAGAGGTCTCATCCAGCAGGCCTTTTCTGAAGTGTCTTGGTCTCTGTGCCCTGTTGTTGGTCCTCCAGAAAAACTGGTTGACCACTGTGTGAGACAGGATGCTGGACCACATGGACAACTGGTCTGATCCAGCAGAGCTCTTCTGAAGTTCTTATGAAGGCCTCTGCCTCTCTGCCCTGTTGTTGGCCCTCCAGAGGAACTGGCTGGCCACTGTGTGAGATGGGATACTGGGCTAGATGGACCCTCAGTGGTCTGACCCAGCAGGGCTCTTCTGGTGTTCTTCTCAGGGGAAGGCCTCGGCCTCTCTGCCCTGCTGCTGGTCCTCCAGAGGAACTGGTTGGCCCCTGTGTGAGACGGGATATGCTGGACTGCATGGACCAGTGGTCTGAACCAGCAGGGCTCTTCTGAAGTTCTTCTGTATGTTTCATTCCTCTCCTGAAAGCTGTCTTTTCAGCAAGGCCTTCTAACTCTGCCTCAGCTGGGCCTTTCTCTTCCCAGCCTACTGCTAAGCATTGCTCTCAGGGGTCTTTTCCATAGAGGGTTTGCCAACTTGGTCACCTCCCCCCCCAAACCCCCCCTCCCCCAAGGAGCAGTGTCCCTTGCAAACCCTTTCATTGCCTGGCAGCCCAAAGAGGCACTTTGGCCCGTATCTATCTCTTTTTAAAGGCAGCAATGGCTCTATAGCGACTGATGCCCTGGGTGGCAAAGAGCCCACCTTGCATCAGGTACCTCCACAAAAGTCTGGGGGGGGGGAAAGGGTTGCAGGCTCTGAATTGGGAAATACCTGGAGATTTGGCGGTGGAGCCAGAGGAGGGCGGGGCTTGGGGAGGGGAGGGGCTTCAATGAGCTACAATGCCATAGAGTCCACCTTCCAGAGCGGCCATTTCCTCCAGGGGAACTGATCTCTGTCGCCTGGAAATCAGATGGAATAATGGGAGATTATCATACAAAAACTGAGGGTCATCGTGTTAGGAAGATCTGGGAAAGTATATGACACTGTGTATAACAGATGTATGCTCAAGGTAGATCTATTTTGTGCTTTTTCTTTTCTTTCTTTATTTTAATTTTTCTACACTGTTACATAAGTATTGGTGTCAAGGATTCCCAAACATAGGTTTCACCCGAACAATACGTCCAAGTGCAGGTTTTACACTATGTTCAAACATAAATAAGGACGAGTGAATTTCTATTGATGTATTAATATTTTTGTTTATTTCAGTTCCGATGGGGCCCTAGAAAATATGCTGCTATTTTAAGAGTTTTATACTCACAAAGAGAAATTTTTGCGCTTCATGTCCTGTATGTACATCAGGGTCCTTGAAAAAGACTGTATTCGAGACCGGTAAGTTACCAGCAGGGGTCATTTCGTAGAAAAAAGAGGTGCAGGAGCTCATTAGCATAACTCATTTGCATATGCCGCACCCCCTGACATCACCGAAAGTGTGTCAGAAGGCAACACCCACCGCTCAGGCTCCACTGGACTGTTTTGGATTGCTAGCTATGGGGGGGGGGACGTGCAGATCTGTCCTCGCAGAGGAGGGAGAGCTTGCACCTGAATAAAATCTGGTCTTAAAGGTGCCACTGGACTGTTTTGGATTGCTAGCTATCGG
>NW_015160327.1:13961-33792 GCF_001447785.1 Gekko japonicus
GGGGGAGGTCTGTGTCCTGAAGGGGGGCCGGGGGGGGGGCTCTGCAACTTACCTGGCTGCTTCTTGCTCCTCGTGGCCCGACTGAGGGCTGCTGGGAGCAGGGGGTGGGGATTGTTGCATGTGCCTGCCCCCTGGGCTCCTTCCTGCCAGAGCTCTGCTCCTGTGTGCTCCCGCAGGAAATGACCCCTGGTTCCCAGAGTCCCCTGGGACTAGTGATTGTGAAACTGACAAGGTGCAAATGTTTGAACATGGTGTAAACCTGCACTTTGATGTATTGTTCGGATGAAAACCATGTTTGGTAATCCTTGACACCAACATTTATATAACAGTATAGAATTTTTTAAAAAAATAAAAATAAAACGCACAAAACAGATCTATCTCAAGCATCATCTATTGTACACCGTGTCATATACCTTTCCATACCCACCTGGAAGTTGGCAAACCCAGCAGAAAGACACTTTCTCTACCCAGCCTGCACCCTCACAGGAGACACTTTCTCGTGCCCTCCTGCTGTGCCTTTTTATTTACAAGCGGAGGGGTTTTTTAAAAACAGAAATTCTCCAGCGAAAGCACTAAAAATAGCAGAGGAGAAGGTCCAAGCTGGATGCAGTCGGAGTGGAAAAGAGAGGCGGTGGCGGCAGCCGTGGGAGGCCGCCCAGTCCGAGCAGAACTCTGATGCCGGCCTTTGTCTGACAGTCACGGCGGCTGGCAGCCTGGTAGCCTCTCCAGCTTTGCAAAAAAACACAGCCCCTTCTGCTTGGGGTCACGGGTCTCTGGAACACGCCAGCGCTCGTGACGGCCACACCTAGGGGGGCCAGCCAGAAGGAAGCATGGGAGGCAATGTTCTTTGTGCTAGATGTTTTTCCCCCCTCAGGAGTGTTGAGGTCATCTTGACTCCAGCGATCGGTTCGTTCCGTGCTGTTTTCCCATTCAACCCTCCTTCTTTGGCTCTCTTGGGCTGGCTTTGGCCGTTTTTGCAAAGCTGAATGGGAGTAATCAGACTAAGACACCAAGCCTAGGGAGTCTGGTTGCAGGTCAGAGTGTTGTGACAATGCCCCCATTTCAGAGAACACAAGGAGCTCTATTAAGGTGTGTGTGTGGGGTGGGGAGTTAGCAGGAAAACTGTGTGAGACGGGATGCTGGACTAGGACCACTGGTCTGATCCGGCAGGGCTCTTCTGATGTAGGACTCAGGTGGAGGCTGGCAAAAGCCAACTGCGTATCGCAACGATTCTGGAGATGTTTCTTTTCCACGACGATTGTCTCGATCTTACAGAGAGTCTCCACAGTGACCCTTTCTATTCCTGATGGCTGCTGGGCGACTGGAGATTTGAGAGGGTCAATCTAATCCATGCTATCCCTTGCTGTCAATCATCCTGCCCGCCCCCATGAGGGAGGGCTGTTTGGCTGCCTCCGAAGGGGTGGGGGGTGGCTAAGATAACTGAGAAGTCCGTAGAAATCTACACGATAAAGGCCACTCGTTCTGAATGACAGTTACCCTGATTTGACTGTTTACCCTCACTATCCACATGGTACATCTAGAGATGTAAAAGTTCTGGAAATTTTGAAGCTCGGGGGGGGGGGGGGAATCCATTTCCCCCCGGGAAAAAAGGAAATTTTTGAAAAAATTGAAAAAAATGCTACATTGGCACTTTTCTTTTCCAGATTGAAAGTCATTCTGTTACTTTAGGAACATAAAATATGACTATGGACATTTTTACTTGGCATGAAATCATCACAGCTAGCATATTAAAAATGTAGTGTCTCCAAACAGTTATTACAAACAGAATACCCACCCACACGCAAAAACAAAACCTGAAACCTTTTTCTTTTCTTGTGACAGTAGCACCTCCTAAAGGAAGAAATGCATCTTGTTCTTGCATTGGAGAGGTCAGTTTGTAACCTAGGACTTTCTTGTCCTCAGTGCACAGAAATTAGATCAATCTGATACCATACATATTTTTTTAGAAATGATTTGGAAAATATTTGAACACCTTGTCTTAAAATATTTTGTTCATCATGTTAAAATAAAATGTTCCATAGTCAATTTTTCCCCTTTTCTTTTCTTTTTTCAATTTTTCCAATTTTTCGGGAAAAAACAAAAAAGGCTTCAGGAAAAAAAACCTGGGGGAAAAACGTTCCCCCCCCCCCCGAATTTTTCCAGTTTTTTTCTGGGCCTTCACATCTCTAGGTACATCCTAAGAGGGGAATGCAGTGGTAGAGTCCTGATGGAGTAGAATGGACTGTACCACTTCATACCGTGAGGAGCTGAAACCACATTGTGGATTCCATTTAAAAAAAATAAATCCCCACAAATCGTAATTAGCTCAGCAGAGAGTGGGCTGAGCAAGGATCAAAAAGTGAAGTTTGAAGCGGTACAGCTTCAGGTTTCTACCCATGACCTGGATAGCCCAAGCTAGCCCAATCTCATCAGATCTCGGAAGCTAAGCAGGGTCGGCCTTGGCTAGTATTTGGAAGCTAAGCAGGGTCATCATGCAAAGGCATGCAATGGCAAACCACCTCTGCCTTAAAAACAAGTCTAGCTCACCACGTAGTGGTGCATAACGCTAAAACAGCTAGAACTTCTGACTGCCAGACCATCTTAGGATCATTAGCTGTTGCAGATTTTCCGGGTCGTATGGCCGTGGTCTTGACATTGTAGGACCTGAAACCTCCTCAGGAAGTAATCCATATGCAAAAGAACCTCCTCAGGAAAGCTCCTCCATTAGCACGTTCCACAGCCTGGGGAACTCCTACGAGATAATGACTCAGCCCTACCCCCACCTTCCTGACTAGATATAAATTACCTGCCTACCATTTTCCTTCTCACCTTGGCACAGAGAGTCCTCCCTCTTTCTGTGTTCTACCTCTGAGGATGCCAGTCACAGCTGCTGGTGAAACATCAGGTCCTACAATGCCAAGACCACGGCCAGACAGCCTGGAAAACCCGCAACAGCTAATGAACTCCGGCCGTGAAAGCCTTCAACAACCATCTTAGGTTCTCCTGGCTATTATACACAAACAATACCATATGATAATTATCCATTCGTATTACTGCTTATGTAGCCTGGACTATGAGACGATCTTGTGACGGGGCTCTGCTATCTTGCCAGTTACCATGTCGCGAAGAACACTTAGATGTGGTCAGGTCTGCCATGTGGATACTGAGGGGGAGGTGGCTGGGTGGCTGGTGACTCTCCTATCTCCAGCTGGCTTGAGCAGCCGAAGACTCCGGTGGGGGACGAGGACTGGGCTGACCCAAGAAAGCAAGCGGGGGGTGGTGTGGATCTTCTTTCTGCAGGGGTGCTAGGGGAGGATGGTGCAGGGGGGCCTAGGAGTGGCTCCCCCGTTGGGCCACCACCCCTTCCTCTTTTTTTGCGCATACGACGGGAGGAGAAAGAGGTGCGTGCTGGCCAATCGCTGGCCACGGAGGGTCAAAGCAGGTGTCCTTGGGTCTCCTCGGCTGCTGCAGCCCTCCCTCGTCAAGTATTGCTAGACAAGCAGCCTCCTCCCCTCCAGGGCGGGCTTCACTTGGACAGGGGGGCGATGATGACATTCCGGTAGCCCTTCACGCCCGTCAGCTTGTCGCTCTCGAAGTCCACCACCAGCTTCCTCAGGCCGGACTGCTGAGGCACGAAGTCCACCCGCACTTTCGCCTCCTCTCCTGGCCCGACGGGGCTGTCGCTGGGGATAAGAACATAAGAACATAAGAGAAGCCAATGCTGGATCAGGCCAATGGCCCATCCAGTCCAACACTCTGCGTCACACAGTGACCAAAAATACCAGCTCCCATCAAGAAATCTAGCAGTAGGGCCAGGAGGACACCAGAAGCCCTCCCACTGTTGCCCCCCCCCCCCAGAACCAAGACAGAGCATCACTTGCCCCAGACCTAGAGTTCCTCTCTATACCTTGTAGCTAAGAGCCACTGATGGACCTCTGCTCCATATGCTTATCTAATTCCCTCTTGAAGTCTTCCATACTGGTAGCCACAACCCAGTTTCTGCTCAACCTTTTCTTCTGACTCAATGTGAGAGGCCACAGAGACAAGAAGAGCTGTATGGCTCTGTACGGCCGGCTATGGACGTGTGCACGTGAGGAAAATGCACAGGTGTCCTGTTCGTCAATGGAAAGCATGTTCGCCTACCCCTGCTGCCGCAACTCACGTTAAGCGGCTCTCTTCCCCCTCGAGGTTCCAGAACCGGATACTCACAGCTCCTGGACCTTCTGTCCTTTGGTGAGACCAGCGCCCTCCATGGTGAAGACACAGCCACTCAGCGGGCCAGGCAGGGGGTTGATCAGCGTCAGCTCAGCCACCAGTTTGCGGTTCTGAACTGGCTCTCCTAAGACCTGCATTGGAAGAAATGGGGAAGGTGGGTCTGTTGGCCCTAACCAAGGTTTGCGGTCCTGCTACGCCCCTCTCTCTCGATACCCTTCAACTAGGAAAGGCAGGGTTTGACCACAATGCCACAGAGCTCAGAATTCTGTCCTCTGACAGGGCCAGATGCCAGAGGCTCGGTCACATTCACTCCTTTCGTGTTGGTGATACCGATTCTTCCTTATCTGGGCAGGGCTAACAAACACACACATGAAGCGGCCTTCTCCTGAATCAGACCCTCGGTCCCTCAAGGTCAGTCTTGTCTACTCAGACTAGCAGCGGCTCTCTGGGGTCTCAGGCTGAGGTCTTTCCCATCACCTCCTGCCTGTCCCTTTTAACTGGAGATGCTGCTGGGGACTGAACCTGGGACCTTCTGCATGCCAGGCAGAGGCTCTTCCACTGAGCCACGGCCCCTCTTTACAGCTCTCCAGGGTCTCAGGCCGAGGTCTTTCCCATCACCTCCTGCCTGGTCCTTTTTAACTGGAGATGCCGGGGATTGAACCTGGGACCTCCTGCATGCCAGGCAGGGGTTCTTCCACTGAGCCACAGCCCCTCTTGACAACTCTCCAGGGTCTCAGGCTGGGGTCTTTCCCAGCACCTCCTGCCTGGTTCTTTTAACTGGAGATGCCGGGGACTGAACCTGGGACCTTCTGCATGCCAGGCAGAGGCTCTGCCACTGAGCCACGGCCCCTTCCCATAGCTCTCCAGGGTCTCAGGCAGAGGTCTTTCCCATCACCTCCTGCCTGGCCCTTTTCACTGGAGGTGCCGGGGATTGAACCTGGGACCTTCTGCATGCCAGGCAGAGGCTCTTCCACTGAGCCACAGCCCCTTCCCATAGCTCTCCAGGGTCTCAGGTGGAGGTCTTTCCCATCACCTCCTGCCTGGACCTTTTCACTGGAGATGCTGCCAGGGACTGAACCTGGGACCTCCTGCATGCCAAGCATATGCTCTACCACTAAGCCACGCCTCCCCCTCTCAAAAATGTCCATTTTATTTAATGAAAACATGAAGCTGCTTCATTCTGAATCAGGCCTTTAGTCCATCAAACTCAAGTATTGTCTACTCAGACTGGCAGCGGCTCTCCGGGGTCTCAGGCAGAGGATGGTCTTTCACAGAACCTACTGCCTGGCCCCCTTTAAGTGGAGAGAATGCCAAGGATTGAACCTGGGACTTTCTGTGTGCCAAGTAGAGGAGGAGAAGGAGAAGAAGAGATTGGATTTATACCCCGCCCTTCTCTACCCGAAGGGAGTCTCAGAGTGGCTTACAAACTCCTTCCCCTCCCCACAACAGACACCCTCCTGTGAGGTGGGTGGGGCTGAGAGAGCTCTGACATAAACGGCTCTTTTTCAAGGACAGCTCTGACAGAACTATGGCTTGCCCAAGGTCATCCAGCAGCTGCAAGTGGAGGAGTGGGGAATCAAACCCGGTTCTCCCAGATTAGAGTCTGCGCCAAACTGCACCAAACTGGCTCTTCCACCAAGCCACAGCCCCTCTCTGTGGCTCTCCAGGGTCTCAGGCAGAGAAAGGTCTTTCACATCACCTACTACCTGATCCTTTTAACTGGAGATAATGCCAAAGAATGAACCTGGGACCTTCTGCATGCCAAGCAGAAGCTCTACCACTGAGTCCACGGCCCTTGCCAGCAGCACGGCATCCAGCGATCCTACACGCTGCGGAGGAAATCTTGTGGGAGATGCCATGTTCAGTAGAACCTACAGTTCCCTTTTATTCTCCACTGACCACCATCTGGGAGTCCGGGGGGGGGGGGGGGCAACTGGCATTTCCCCATGAGGCTCAAATCACCTTTGAACTACCCTCTTGTGGTCTGAACACTGCTAATGTGGAAGTGAAAGCCGCAAAGCTGCTGTTGAAATTAGTCTTCTAGCCAAGGCATGTTCCACAGTCATATACTGACGGGCCACGCAGCAGCCAGTGTAAGCCTCAAGTGCGAAAACACCCTGAATACGGAGGCGTTTGGTGGTTTGATTGGCCAGTCGCCATCCCCAGTCCTACCCACTGACGAGACAGAATTCTTTCTAAAGCCGAGTATCTTGTGGCAATGCGTTGCGTAGGCTGAAGAAGCGTGCACGCACACGGAAGCTTATGCCCAGAATTAAACTTTGTTGGTCTTAAAGGTGCCGCTGGGCTCAGACTTTGTAGGCTGGCTACAGTAAGAGGAGTCAGACAATTGAGAATCCTGACGTTTGGCTGGCTTTGAAATCTCATCTGAACTCTGGAAAACTCTTTGAATGCTTGCAGCTGCCGGTTGTTTAACTAAGCTGCAGTGCTTCATTTTATGCCTAATTTGTACAAAAACAAACTTCTCAGTTTGGCGTCGGTTAAAAGAATCCCGGGCCTGCGCTGAGGTTTGAAACTTCCAAAACAGCAGTGGAAGACCGTGGCCATGATCCAGCCTCAGTTTTAAGATTTCAGTCCGAGAGTTTTGCCGAGTAGCTCATTTCCCCCCACGGAAATTATTAGGGTTTATTTATTTATTCAACTTATTATACCGCCCTAACCCCTAGGGGTCTCTGGGCAGTTTACAGGGTGTTCTATGAACTTGTTATTACCCTATCTAAGGCCACATACTGTAGGGGTGGGGATTTCCTACCAGCACCCTGTGGTGGGTCCGCTGCGTCCTCTCTCTGGCTCGGCTTCTTCCTTCTCGACGTTTTTTTCTGGCCAGGGTTAGGGTTAGGGTTAGACTTCTGGTTTATGGTGGCGTGCTAGCAGACTCACCTCCCGGACCTCCCAGGGGTGAAGCTGCGCTCCAGCCAAAGAAGGGGGTGTGCAGGCTCGCAAACCCCCCCCCCCGGGGCCCGGCGAAGGGACCCTGGCCATGGAATTTACAAGAGGTTGCCTCTTCAAGGGCGGAATGCCTGAGAATTGAGGTGCCTCTTTGTTCCGATGGTTCTCCATGCTGCGAGACCGAATGGGCATACTGACGCTGACGGGGCCGAGCGCAGGATATCATGAGGCAGAAACAAAATAAAAGTGAGGCCAAATGATCGATTATGAATGTGAGTCAATTGTGTAGCGTTTAAACCCCACCCCACTGAACGGGAGAAAAAACGAGCGGGGGAGGGATGCCTCCCATATGCATGAACTTTTGAGCGATTGAGGGGGGGAACGGAAGAAAACGCGAGTACTTACCAAAGCGAGTCCAAGCAGTCAAACGCACATTCAGAGACTTTTGAAAAGTTTGCGAAAGTAAACAAATGATAAAGATGGTGGGGAAGAGGGACAAAGAAAGACTTTTGAAAGTGAAACCGGAGAGCCCCAAACCGGAAACTACCAGTGAGACGGCAAAGGCTGTAGCTGGCTACATGCGCCCTCTACTGGAACAGCTGAATAACTTCAAAGAACAGATGTCCGTGGTTACACAAGGCATTACTGCACAACAAACACAAATAAACGACTTAATACAAATAATGAAGCAAGATGCCGAGAAGGTAAAGAAAGTGGCTGCAACTACACAGAAAGTGAAGAAGAAAGTGCAAAAGCTGGAAAAGAAACAAACTTCCTTGGAAGACCAAATGCTGCAAGTTCAAATGGATAAGGCTAACATGGTCCTGCGCTTCCAGGGCATGCCAGAGAACAGAGGGGAAAATCTTAAAGAACTGATGAGTGAACTACTAGCCCCAGTATCAGAAATGAAGGCAGAATCGCTGCTCAACGACATGGATGTGGTTTACAGATCATATTCAGGATATATAAAGAAAAATAATCTGCCTGGGGAAATTGTAGTAAGATTCTCGAAGAGGCATATCAGGGATGCTATCCTGAAAGCGGTTGCTGGAACACCCCTGAAAGCAGGGGAGGACATCATCAGAACGCTAAAGGATATTCCATTTGAAGTAAGACAACGCAGAAAGAAATACAAAGAACTTGTGCTTTTTCTTCAAACAAACTCAATTGGATATAAATGGCTATTTCCGGAAGGCGTCACTTTTAAGATCAAAGATAAAAAAGGAAAGATTGACTCTGTTCTGAAAGCTCAAGGATTTCTAAGGGTTCAGCTGGGAAGGTCAGAGGACAGGAAAAAAGAAGAGGACAGTAAGTCCAGTGGTGAGCTGGAAACTGGTTCTTCCGGAGAGGACTCTCTGTCTGAGCAAGGGGCGGGAGCCCCAAGTCCCTATAACTTGCAGAAGAGAAGGGAGAAGAAGAAGTAAAGGCTGAAGGACTCTGAATTGTGCCTTTGAGAATTTTGGTTTTGGGATGATTGGGGGTACTGTTACTAGACACTTAAATTTAAACTTTAAGGGAAAAGGGCTATAAATGTTTGACTCAGTTTATAAAGGGATCAACGATGAGAAGACTCGATGTATCTAAGCTAGTTGGAGGATCTCCTCTCTTGGGTTTTTAGTTAGTAGTGGGTTCTTTACTTTCTCCTGTATATCTAGTTTCCCCCTCCACTTCTTTTCTGTTGTAGTTTTTTGTAGCCTCCAGAAAAAATCAAGAAAAAATCCCCTCCGGGGGCTTAAAAAAAAAAGATTTCAGTCCGAGAGTTTTGCCGAGTAGCTCATTTCCCCCCACGGAAATTATTAGGAGTTGCTTAACTTTGGCCAGATCATGCCCCTGTGACTGGGAAATAAGGGAGAGGACAGATTGAAAAAACCCACAAACTTGTCTCCATTTGTAGACTTCGAGGATGAGTAAGTGTTCGGAAGAGGGTGGGGATACTGTTTTGAAATGTGCTTTCTAGTGAAAAGTCAACACTCTGGCTGCGGGATGTGTGGTTCCCCACAATGGAGAGCTCTGGCAAGCTGAAACAGCTCGTTCCTTCGCGATTTATCAAATCAGCGCATGGCTTCTCCCACAAGTCATGCCACGGCTGATCCCGCACACCCTGCCCCGAGCTCCCCCTCTGTCCAATGCACGAGCCAAGGCAGCCTCAGAGAACCCCCCAGGGCGGGCAAGAAACACAGCCTCCTACGGAGGGGGCCCATGGGATCTCCCATCTCCTTGTGGTGGAAAGCACCCATGACTCATGGCAACCCCATGGGGCTTTCAAGGCAAGAGACAAGCAGAGGTGGTTTTCCATTGCCTGCCTCTGTGGAACGACCCTGGGCTTCCTGGGCGGCCTCCCACCCAAATACTAACCGGGCCTGACTCTTCTTAGCTCAGCTTAGAGAGCCAGTTTGGTGTAGCGGTTAAGAGTAGCAGACTCTAATCTGGAGAACCGGGTTTGATTTCCCCCTCCTCCTCCTCCTCCACATGCGGCCAGCTGGGTGACTTTGGGCCACTCACAGATCTCTCAGAACTCTCTCAGCCCCGCCTACTTCACAAGGTGCTTGTTGTGGGGAGGGGAAGGGAAAGGTGATGGTAAGCCGCTTTGAGACTCTTTATGGCAGAGAAAATCAGGGTATAAATGTTAGATCGCGCTAACAAAGGACTCGTACAGTGATTCAGCAAGTGACTCAGCTTTATTGGAAGTAACGAGCAAGCACTAACTCAGTAAGAAACCAGAACAGAAAACAGTGGGAGCTTATGCTCCTTTTAAACATAACCGGGCTAATGTAGCCACGCCTATTTACAAATAACAACCAATGAGATTGCTAGAATAAAGACCAATGGGAGTCTTTCCCTCCTAGGGAATGGTATCGTTCTGATTGGTCGCTGTTACGAAGCGACCAATAGGAAGTTCGCTCAGAGGAGCCCTGGTCTGGCTCGAAGCTTAACATGGGAGTCCTATGAGGTGATTCATGTAATCATTTCAATACATTACAATTCCTCCCCCCTAAGTTAAGCCATCATCCCAATTGTTTTATTATTTACAAACATGCAATCAACCTTTGTACATCAGTTATTCCAACAGTATTTACACTCATAGTCCTTCAGATAAGTCGGCATTTGCCGCGAACGCTGGGACCTGCGGAGCGGTGCAGGCACCACGGGCAGACAAGGTTGTGGGTCAGAGTGGGGTTCACTACAGCCTGGATCAGGCACAGACTCGACTGGGATTTCAGCCCCGCACACAGGGTTCTGCCCTGACTCGGGGACAGTACCGGGCCTTTCGGTACTCACCGCCTGCTCTGGGGGTGTCCACTCGACATCAGGGGATTCAGCCGTCGGAGAGTCAGCGCTGTCCCTAGCCCAACGTCTCCTTAACTGATCTATGTGGCGCCGCCATATTCGACCGTCAGCTAACTGCACCACATACATTCGAGTACCCACAGAGTCGGATATAACCCCAGGAAGCCACAAGTGCCCGTTTGCATAATTTCGTGCGAAAACCTTGTCCCCTTTTTCAAACATGCGCACCTTCGGTTGCGCAGTGGTACGCTCGGACTGATCTTCTGATAGGTCTGGGTGCATACGGTTCAAACGGGTCGTGAGTCTCCGCCCCATTAACAATTCGGCCGGACTACGGCCTGTAGCACTACAGGGGGTGGTGTGCTGCAGCAAAAGAAAGGAGCCCAGCCTCTGGCTCCAGTCCCCTTCGTCCATTTTACCCAGGGCCTCTTTGGCCGTCCTGACCATCCGTTCGGCTTGGCCATTAGATGCCGGATGGAAAGGGGCCGAAGTCATTTGGCGTATGCCATTACTCGTGAGGAAGAGCCTAAATTCCTCAGACACAAATTGAGGCCCGTTGTCACTGACGATGACGTCAGGCAACCCGTGGGTGGCAAAAAGTCGGCGGAGCGCATGGATCACAGCAAGTGATGTGGTCGATTTCATATGCACGACCTCCAGCCATTTGGACATAGCGTCCACCACAATTAGGAACATTTGCCCTTGGAGAGGGCCAGCAAAATCTATATGCAATCTGGCCCAGGGTTTACCAGATGACTCCCAGCCTTGGGGTGTAGCTTGTGGGGGATCGGGTCTGACTTGCTGGCATTTGGGACACCCTCGTACCCATTCTTCGATCTCTTTGTCCAGCCCCGGCCACCAGACATACCCTCTGGCCAACGCTTTGGTGTGTACCATACCGGGGTGACCCTCGTGCAGCGACTCTAACACTCTCGTCCTGAGTTTGTCAGGAACCACCACCCTGTTCCCCCATAATACACAGCCCTTAGAAATGGATAGTTCATTTTGACGGCTTTTGTAAGGGCCGAACTCCGGTTCAACGCTTCCAACCGGCCACCCCCTCCAAACCCAGTTTAATACTCGGGACAGCACGCTATCCTTGGCCGTGTGTGCTGCAATGTCCCTGGATGATACCGGGGGTCGAGGAAGCTCCTCAATTGCCAAGACCTCACAGGCGGGGGCAGGGTCTGCGCCAATGTCCGGCACCGGGCACCGGCTGAGGGCATCCGCATGCCCAATCGCTTTCCCAGGCCGGTGCTCTAAGTCAAAATCATAAGCCTGCAAAAATATCGCCCATCTAAGCATGCGTGGGGACATGATGTTTGGCAATTGCTTATCGGGCGCAAAAATCCCCAGTAGCGGCTTGTGGTCAGTGACCAGCAAAAATCGTCTGCCAAAAATAAAATCATGGAACTTTTTGACAGCCGCTACCAACGCCAGACCCTCCTTGTCTATCTGGGCATAGTTCCGCTCTGCCGCAGATAGTGATCTAGAATAAAAAGCGATAGGCGCTTCGCTCCCATCAGGCATCAGATGGCTTAAAACTGCGCCTACTCCAAACGGTGAAGCGTCAGCAGCTAACACCAGGAGCTTGTGTTCATCATAATGCGTGAGTACGGCATTAGATGTCAGCAGCTCCTTGACTCCCACAAAAGCCTTTTCCTCGGCCTGCCCCCACTTCCATTTTGCCTCCTTGTGCAAAAGCGCGTGCAAAGGGGCCGCCACTGATGCCTTATGCGGTAAAAACGCATGATAAAAATTCAGGAGTCCTAAAAAGGATTGGAGCTCCTTCTTACTCACCGGCCTGGGGGCGTTTTGGATTGCAGATACCTTCTCATCCGTGGGGTGGACTCCCTCTGCGTCAATGCGAAACCCCAGGAAGTCCACACTTTCCACCCCGAGCGTGCATTTTGAGCGCTTAACTCTGAGGCCGGCATTTTGAAAACGCCTGAGGACCTCTTTAACCCGGTCCAGTAGTTCCTGTTCAGACCCGCCCGCAATCAGCACGTCGTCAAAATAGGGCACTGTGCCAGGTACCCCCCTTAGTAGACGTTCCATGAGGCCCTGAAAAATCCCAGGTGCTACGTTGACCCCGAATTGCAGCCTGTTCACTTTAAAAGCCCCTTGGTGGGTTACAATTGTTTGGGCCTCGGCAGCCTCCGGGGTGACAGGCAACTGCTGGTATGCCTGGGCCAGGTCAAATTTGGCGAAAATCTTGCCACCCCCCAGGGAAGCCAAAATGTGGCTTATTACCGGGACCGGGTACGAATGTTGCTGCAGCGCCTTGTTAATCGTACATTTGTAATCGGCGCATAGTCGTATGGACCCATCTGATTTGACAGGGGTTACGATCGGGGTCTCCCATTTGCTGTATGGTACTGGCTCTAAAACCCCTTGCTCAACTAGTTTGTCAATCTCTTTTTCCACCTTATGTTTGAGAGACACAGGTACTTTCCGATACTTCAACCTAATAGGTTTGACTGACGGATCTAAGTCAAACGCAACCGGGGGGCCCTTGTACCTTCCCAACCCTTCGGCAAATACATCAGGGAACAGGTCGTACAGCATGCCCCATTTATTTTCAGACATCCTGTTAATCCCAGAAATACCGATGCCCAATGGCTCAAACCAATCTAACCCTAGCAGGTTAACCCGGTCTCCCTCTGCAATCAGGAATGACAGTTTAACACATTTCCCCTTATACTCAACAGTAACAGAGTCCCGTCCGGCCAAGGGAATTCGGTTGCCCTGGAAGTCGGACACTCTGGTTCCCGCAGGCTGGAGCCGCCGCCGGCTTCGGTTCGGGAACAACTGGCGCCAGGACGCGGCAGAAATCACCGTCACGGACGATCCTGAGTCCACCTCCATTGTACAGGGTCGGCCGTCGAGGAGTGGAGTCACGGTGATCTTGCCCTGGCTGCTGGTGCGATTTACGGCCGATGCGCTCGACAAGGTCGCCGTCAACTGGCAGCTTGCTTCCGATGCTGAGGAACGGGTCTTGCCTTGGGTGCTGACTGGAGTGCCCCTCTGCGCTGACCGGTTGTTAGTTGAGGGATCCTTCTTCGCTGATCTGCAGACTCTGGCCAGATGACCACGCCGCCCACACGCTCTGCAGTCGACATCACGAGCCCAACAGGAGCCGCGCTGGTGCTTCCCGCCACAACCGGAGCAAGGCTTGACGTTGGTAGTCTTCGCTGGGGTCCGCTTGCCTCGAACCGCGTTGACGTCATCATCCGCGTCTTCGCCCTCGCTGTCTCGTTGAGCGTGTATACTGGGCTCTGCCACCCGCTGGCGGACCTCCTTCGTGGACTTCTCCGCTGCTTCCGCGGCCACGGCCTCTTCGTAGGCCACTGCCCAGGTCAGGGTGGTGCGGGCGAACAGCCTCTGTTGCAGCCTTTCATCTTTGAGACCGCAGACGAGACGGTCTCTGAGGGCTTCCTCCACGTTGTGGAAATTACATGGCCGTGCGGCTTTGCGAAGGGCCGCCACGAAATCTGCGATGGTCTCGCCTCCGGCCTGGTTCCGCTTGTAAAAAGCGTGCCGGCAGGCGATCTCCGACGGTTGTGGAGAATAGTGAGCCTTAAGCTTCTCCGTGATGTCAGCGTAGGTGACAGTCTTTATATCAGTTGGGGCCACCAACGACCTGGCTATGTCGAAGGTCCCCTTCCCGCAGGAACTCAGGAGGCATGCTCGTTTCTTCGCCTCATCGGTGATGTCGTGGGTCTCCAGATGGAACTCGAACCTGGACAGGTAGGAGTCCCAGTCTTCTGAGGAGGGTTCGAAGCACTCGAACTTCTGGCTTCCAGCCATCGGGGGAGACTTGGGCACCGGAGCTGGTGGCGCCTCCGCCGGATCGGCTGCTGTGCTCTGCCCGCTTTCTTCCGAGTCCGAAGTGTGGATGTCCGCAGGGCTGCCTACCTGCTCTAACATCCCATCCTCGTCGCCAATTGTTAGATCGCGCTAACAAAGGACTCGTACAGTGATTCAGCAAGTGATTCAGCTTTATTGGAAGTAACGAGCAAGCACTAACTCAGTAAGAAACCAGAACAGAAAACAGTGGGAGCTTATGCTCCTTTTAAACATAACCGGGCTAATGTAGCCACGCCTATTTACAAATAACAACCAATGAGATTGCTAGAATAAAGACCAATGGGAGTCTTTCCCTCCTAGGGAATGGTATCGTTCTGATTGGTCGCTGTTACGAAGCGACCAATAGGAAGTTCGCTCAGAGGAGCCCTGGTCTGGCTCGAAGCTTAACACGGGAGTCCTATGAGGTGATTCATGTAATCATTTCAATACATTACAATATTTAATTAATCTTATTGTTTTATATGCATTATTGTAACATGCCCTGGGCGTTGCTGTGCAGGGGAGGGCGGGCTAGAAATAATATAAATAAATAAATAAGGTAATATAGGCAGAATGGCCGTTTATGGATTCCACATGCTTCTAAGTACTGGCCTATGCAGCTGGCTTTCTGGACAGACTTGGCAAAGCATACTTCCCTATTCAGCGCTGTCTTTCTCTCCAGTCAAAAGGGTTTTCAGGTTGCTGGTGGCTGTGTTTGAGTTGCCATGGAATTTGAACCCCCCCCGAATTTTTCCGTTTTTTTTTTCCGGGCCTTCACATCTCTACCCTCCACACCCCCAGTGACCCCTGCTCCATGCCCAGAAGGTGACAAAAAACCTCCAGGATCTCCAGCCAAACTGGCCTGGAGAAAAATTGCTTCCTGATTCCAAAGTGGTGATCGGCATTTCCTCGGGCGTGTCAGAATGATGGAGGTTAGGCTAGCCTGTGCCACCTGTTGACATTCCTGCAAAGGGCTAATTGGATCGAGACCATGATGACGGAGACCACTCTCATTTGACCAATGTGCACCCCCCCCGGCCATTGCCCCGGCCGCTGCGTTTGGCCCTCATTAGCAAAGTGCCCCTGCTTTCTCTAGGACAAATATCAACGGGATGTTCGGGTACTACTGTGTGGCTTACATTGACCGTCCTTGTTTGTCAAACATTTATGTTTTGGGGTGATTTGCAGGGGCCTTTGTAATCTGCCTTGGGCCCTCCTTTTTAAGGGAGGACAGTGGAAGATAAGTAGCCCAGGCAAATATATCCGTTGGATACATTTTCAGGAATGCAAATTAATGCGAAACAAGTGGGGACCCGCGAGAAACCTGCGGAGATAGTGAAATGTGCTCAGGGATTGTCAGAACCCCACCCCCCTTCCGACATTTACTGGCTGCCCTTTTAAAGGTGGTCAAACTAATCCCCCTCCACTTTGCATACGGACTACAGACACACCCCCTTGTTTCAAACCAGCTGTTCGCCAAGGAGCGTGCCCAGGCAAAACCGTCCTTCCTCTCCTGACTGGTAGAAGCTGCCAAATGCCAATGGCGTGAGCACCCAGGTTTGCCCCGAGTGTTTCCTTTGTCCTGCCAGACGGGGTGGAGCCAGCCGCCCATCGAGGACAACGGCCCCGACTCTCTCGAGGACTTGACTGGTATCACCTTTCTTGGGACTGATGTCTTGTTTTCTTCCTGTTGTCAGACACTCCTAGCTGTAAGTGCACAGTCCTCAGGAGGCTTACACAGATCGGAGGTCTTTGTCAATAAAAAACACACAGGGCAGAATGCCAGGAAGAGTTCGGCTCCATCTGCCACTCCTCTGAACATCAGGAGAGAAGGAAAAGGACATCTGGAAGGCTGAAGGCCACTGATAAGTTTGCCGGCCTCCAGGCGGGGCCTGGGGATCTCCTGAAGTCGTGTTCCCTCTAAACTGTGGAGTCTCGTGAGCAAAAATTCTACTTTGTGAGCTCCTGGCATGGAAGTTGTGAGTGAGCGGTTCGGCAGCTGCATAAATCAGTTTGCTCTGGAGCCCTCCTTCCCGAGCTCAGACAGAAAGGTGTGAGCCGGAGGCTGAAAAACTGTGAGCTGGCTCACACTCACTCGGCTTAGAGGGAACACTGGTGGTGACTGATCCCCGGGCAACAGACATCCATTCTGTCAGCTTCAGAGGGTGGACTCTAAGACCTTCCTCAAACCCCGCCTCCCCCAGGCTCCACCCCCAAATCTTTAGGAATCGTCCCAACCCAGAGATGACAACCTTTGCTCCACTGGACAGCCCCCCACCGCTCTCGCCCCAGCAAGGTTTCCCTCCAGGAAAGTCAGTCTGGCCTAGGGTTGCCAAGTCAAAATATCTTACCGGCAGGGGAGCCTCGCCTGGCTCCGGGAGCCGTCCTTCGATGCGCGTGCGCAAAGCGCCGCCAGCACGTCACCAGAAGTGACGCACAACGTCGATCACGTTGAAGGCGTGGCCCCGATCATCGGAGTGAAAACCATAGAGTTTTCCTTCTGACGATCGGGGCCACGCCCCCAACATGATTGATTTCCGGGGCGGCGGGAATCGGGCTTCCAAAGCGAGGGTTTACCCACCCGCCCGCCCCCACTTGGCAGCCCTAGTCTGGCCCAAATCGATCCCAAGAGAGACTTCTGTCACATGAAGCCTCCTCCCCTCCCCTCCCCTCCCTTTGTGCATCTCGCCTTTTCAGACTAGGAGCCTGGCTTCTTTCTTCATGGAGGGAAACCACTTTGGGAGACCGTAGCTGAAAAGTGGGATACAAGTATGTGAAGAAATGCCCTTTTCTCTCCTGGGAGGTTGGGAATGAACCAAACCTCCCTTTTGCATTTTAACAGCCCCCCCCCCCCCGCTGGGACCGGGGGTGGGGAGTGAGTGCAATGGCTTTCCAGCTTAGCTGTATACATATGCTAATGGATTTAGCTAGAAACAATGGAGTGGGTCAAGCCCTCCCCCCTCCCCCAAGCAGGGAACAGAGAGCTGGAGGATTTTGCACTAGCAAGGCACAAGGGAAGAGGCTCCAGGAAGTGCCTCTTTGACCTGGCCTGGCCAGGTCAGTGGGAGGCGAAGAGATCTGATAAAACCTCCTTGCAGGAGGAAGGAGCTCTCTTTTCTTTGGGTGCTCAGGACATGAGCACACGGAGACCTCTCCTCCGG
This sequence comes from Gekko japonicus, assembly GCF_001447785.1. NCBI lineage: Eukaryota > Metazoa > Chordata > Lepidosauria > Squamata > Gekkonidae > Gekko > Gekko japonicus. The sequence goes on from NW_015160327.1 coordinate 31,382, forward strand.
GAAGGCAGCCATTGTTGACCATGTGCTTGCCCAGAGAGCTACAGACAGCTGTGAGGTAATGGCAACTCCGTAGAGATTTGTAACATCCTAAATATATTGAGCCTGTCCTATTATAACATTTGACATGGCATGTATAGGGCATGTACCCATTTCTTTCTACCCAGTAGATCTTTCACGTCACCTATTACCTGGTCCTTCTAACTGGAGATGCCAAGGATTGAACCTGGGACCTTCTGCATGCCAAGCAGAAGCTCTATACCACTGAGCCACAGCCCCTCCCTCCCTTCCTTCCTGTCCAGGCTTGCCTACATCACTCTCTGGTCAGATCTCCCACTGCTCCGAAGTTCTGTGCTACACAGAGACAGGCCAGCACCTCCATACCCTGATTTTGATGTCTGGGTTTTTAACGTAGATGTTCCGGACGCCAAGCACAATCTCTTTGGTCTCGTAGTCCTGGAGGAGGGCCATCGCCTTGATCATGTTGTCTTGCGTTAAGCACCCACCGTACTTCTCATAAAGGATGCGCAAGGGGACGGTCTTATCTGGAGGTGAAACCAGAAGGAAAACAGCATTAGAGGTTTGCCAAAGTCAGGAACAAGACTCCTTCTTGACCCCAGAGGAATATTCCATACACACTCAGTTACATAAGAACATGAGAGAAGCCCTTTTGAATCAGGCCCATGGCTCATCCAGTCCAACAGTCTGTGTCACACAGCGGCCAAAAACACCAGGTGCCCTCAGGAGGTCCAGCAGTGGGGCCAGGACACCAGAAGCCCTCCCACTGTGACCCCCTTCCCTGCTCTAAAGTTCTGCTGGCAGAAACCGAGCATGAAGAGTCTACTTTTTGAAGCGCTGTCATGTAGTACTAGAAGATGGAGCAGATCTCTTCTCTCTTGCTCTGGATCGCAAGACTAGATCTAATGGGTGGAAATTACAAGGGAGCCATTACCGGCTCAATATCAGGAAAGAGTCAGTGGTTGAGTTTGCCTCGGGAGGTGGTGGATGCTCCTTCGCTGGACGTTTTCAAGCAGAGGCTGGGAGACCCTCTTTTGGGTCTGTTGTAGGTATGTAGGGCTCTCTTTCGGCTGTGCTCCTGCAGAGTGCAGGAGGTTGGACTAGATGACCTGCAAGGTCCCTTCCAACATTCTATGATTCTACTTCATATCATAGATTGCCTTTCCTAGACGTTATCGGGGAGACGTGGGTGACAGCCCGGTGTGTGTGGGGGTCTTTTGCTTTTCACAGCAGCCGTGTGCCCCTTGGAACATCTGGTTTGACCTAGGTGACGTTGACCTTGAACCGGAACGGTTCTGTCCCCAAAGCCGAATGCCTGCAGTGGCAGCAGGAGCCGTGGAATGGGCACTATTCCCCCCAAACGGCACGGAACCGAGGCCCTGGGCTCACAGCTTGCCCTGCTAAGATATACAGCCTTTCCCTGTCGGGTCCTGGCCTTGCTTTTTCTACATCTTTTCCAAATCTTGCCTAACGACAGGGCGCCGCAGGTGAGCCACGCTTCTTGGAGGCAGGTCAGGCGGAGGTTGTCCTGGTAAAAGGATTCTGCCGTACCTAAAGTGCTCGAGTGCTGTCAAAAATAGCTCCGCAGAGAGCACAGCGTGTCGGGGTCAAAGCAAAATTGAATTCCTTCCCAGCTGTGGAAAAAACCACGTCAGTTCTGGACAAGCATAGGCATGGCACGAGACAGAGAGAGAGAGAGAGAGAGAGAGAGACTGCATATGCTATTTTAGCTCTCTTTGTTCCCTGCTTCCACTCTCTATCGAAAACTTTTGTTCAGACTTGCATCCCCACAAGAAGCCAAGCCTGCAAAGAGCAAAGAGCTCAAGCGATGCTCACAGAAAGCTGTTTACCACCGACAACACGGAGACAGCATTTTGACAACCTGGAGGGACTCAGACGATTTGCTTGGCCGTTGAGCAGGGAGCACGAGGGTGTAAAAGTGCAAAATTGGGGTAGGGGGGCTTGGAGGGGGGCCATGTCCGATTGAGACTAGTGTCGTCGGCTCTGGGTTTGAAAGTACTTGGAGGTGGGGGGGGCGGAAGGCCAGGTTTGGGGAGGGCAGAGACCTCAGCAGGGTACAGTGCCATAGAGTCCACCCCTGGTCTCGAGCCAAAGTAGAAACTGACCCCATCTCCCTAACAAGCAGCTGGCCAGAGGAGGTCAGTTCAGAGCCACATTCCTCAACAGGCACACCACCATGAGAGCCAGTTTGGTGTCGTGGTTAAGGGCGCGGACTCTGATCTGGGAGAACCGGGTTCGGTTCCTCACTCCTCCACATGCAGCTGCTGGATGACCTCGGGCCAGTCACAGTTCTCTCAGAGCTGTTCTCTCAACGGCAGTTCTCGAGAGAGCTCTCTCAGCCCCACCTACCTCCCAGGATGTCTGTTGTGGGGGGG
>NW_015160327.1:33917-36107 GCF_001447785.1 Gekko japonicus
TCTTCTTCTTCTTCTTCTTCTTCTTCTTCTTCTTCTTCTTCTTCTTCTTCTGTGAAGCATGTACGATGGGTGAGTTCATACTTGCCCCCTGTGCTCCTATTGGGATTAAGCCACGGGGCATATCTTGGCTGCTCCTGCTGGGAGATTCAAATCAGGAGCCTTGGTGGATCCTACTAGTTTCTTCCATCAGTGGCCATTCCACTGGTCATTCCACCTGGAAGCTGTCAGTGATGTTCTGTCTTCTTGGTGCTTGGGGGGCAACAGTGGGAGGGCTTTTGGCCACTGTGTGACACAAAATGTTGGACTGGATGGGTCTTTGGCCTGATCCAACATGGCTTCTCTTATGTTCTTATGTCTGGCGCAGTGATGCTCTGTCTTCTTGGCGCTTGGGAGGCAACAGTGGGAGGGCTTCTGGAGTTCTGGCCCTGCTGGTGGACCTCCTGGTGGCACCTGGGTTTTTGGCCACTGTGTGACACAGAGTGTTGGACTGGGTGGGTCTTTGGCCTGATCCATCATGGCTTCTCTGATGTTCTTATGTCTGGCGCAGTGATGCTTTGTCTTTTTGGTGCTTGGGAGGCAACAGTGGGACAGCTTCCAGAGTTGTGGCCCCACTGGTGGACCTCCTGGGGGCACCTGGGCTTTTGGCCACTGTGTGACACAAAGTGTTGGACTGGGTGGGTCTTCGGCCTGATCCAACATGGCTTCTCTGATGTTCTTATGTCTGGTGCAGTGATGCTCTGTCTTCTTGGTGCTTGGGAGGCAACAGTGGGACAGCTTCCAGAGTTGTGGCCCCACTGGTGGACCTCCTGGGGGCACCTGGGCTTTTGGCCACTGTGTGACACAAAGTGTTGGACTGCATGGGTCTTTGGCCTGATCCAACATGGCTTCTCTTATGTTCTTATGTCTGGCGCAGTGATGCTCTGCCTTCTTGGTGTTGGGGGGGGCAAGATTGGGAGGGCTTCTGGAGTTCTGGCCCTGGTGGTGGACCTCCTGGTGGCACCTGGGTTTTGGCCACTGTGTGACACAGAGTGTTGGACTGGACGGGCCTTTGGCTTTGATGTTCTTACTGTGTCTTTGGTAAAAAGGTAAAGGTTTCCCTTGCTCGGAACCTAGTTGAATCCGACTCTAGGGGGCGGTGCTCATCTCTGTTTCCAAGCCAAAAAGCCAGCAGTGTCTGAAGACGTTTCTGTGGCCATGTGGCCAGCATGACTAACCGCCGAGGTGCACAGAACGCTGTTACCTTCCCAATGAAGTGGTACCTGTTTATCTCCTTTCAATTTCCTGCTTTCGAACTGCTAGGCTGGCAGGAGGCGGGGCCAGAGACGGGAGCTCACTCCGTCATGCGGCACTCGGGTCTCAAACTGCCGAACGACCAACCTTCCGGTCTGCAGTTCAGCGTCTTAACCTCTGAGCCATCTGTACCTAAAACACGATCCCACTTCTTCTAACCGAACTCATGAGTTGCTCAGAGACAGGATCCAGGTCTCGTGGGCTCCTGGTCTTTCTCTCCCAGGGCTCTTTTTGTAGGAAAAGCCCAGCAGGAACTCATTAGCATAATAGGCCACACCCAACAGCAGGAACTCATTAGCATATTGGGCCACACCCCTGACAGCACAGCTCATTAGCACATTAGGCCGCACCCCCATGTTACCAGAAGTGTGGTCATCCAGCCACACCCACCTTTTGCTTCTTATTCTCTTTACCTTGTTTGTTGTCAAGACCCAGGGCCTTTTTTTGTAGCAGGAACTCCTTTGCATGTTAGGCCACACACCCCTAATGTAGCCAATCCTAATGAGCTGGTGTTGGGGTGTGCCCTGTTATGCTAATGAGCTCCTGCTGGGCGTGGCCAACTTGGGAGCCAGCCGGAACTCCGTTCCTGTGCGTTCCTGCCCCAAAATAGCCCTGTTCTCTCCCATCACGTTCCTGGCTGCACCTGGGCAGGCGCACAGTGTGCCCGTCCCCTGACATGCCCGGAGCAGGGCAAGGGAGTGACAACCCTAGTCTTGGCCCAGCGTCAACTGCGCTTCTCCACCTTGGCAGGAAACCCTTCCTTCACCAGGGCAGGCCGGAAGGTCTGCTTATCTCAATGGCTTCGCTTCTGGCTCTGTTCTCTCGGGTTCCTACCATACATATTTCTTCAAAGAGTTGCACTCTGCCAGTTACACAAGAGGAGCCCATTGTTTGCTTAGG
>NW_015160327.1:36118-37113 GCF_001447785.1 Gekko japonicus
AGGTGGCGGGACAGATATGGACTCAGTGCAATCGCATCCGCTGGCTTGGCACGGGCCTCAAAGGGTAGGAAACCCCCCGCCGCAGAGAAAAATGTTACCCTCTGCTTGCACTTCCTTTGGTAGGATGGGAATGCTGGTCTGGGTGCCAATTGTTCCAGGCTGCCCACCACAGGGATTGTGAGTCCTGGCCAAATTAGCATTCCAGGTGTCGACAGCCAGGCCTCACGGGTAAGCTTACGATGCCTGCAAGGGCACCCTTGCTGCTCCATCTGGAGTAATAAGACTTGGAATCATAGAATCATAGAATGTTAGAGTTGGAAGGGACCTTGCAGGTCATCTAGTCCAGCCCCCTGAACTCTGCAGGAGCAGAGCCGAAAGGTAGCCCTACAACATACCCAAAAGAGGGTCGCCCAGCCTCCGCTTGAAAATGTCCAGCAAAGGAGCATCTACCTCCTCCCGAGGCAGACTGTTCCACTGCTCAACCACTCTGACAGTTAGGAAGTTTCTCCTGATCTTGAGCCAGTATCGACTCCCTTGTCATTTCCACCCATTAGATCTAGTCTTGCAATCCGGATAGAATAGATCTGCTCCATCTTCTACATGACAGCCCTTCAGATATTTGAAGACTGCAATCCTGTCCCCTCTAAGCCTTCTCTTTCCCAGGCTAAACATACCCAAGTCTTTCAGCCTTTCCTCCTAAGACTTGGACTCCAACCCTCTCACCGTCCTGGTTGCCCTCTTCTGGACACACTCGAGCTTGTCAACATCCTTCCTAAAATGTGGTGCCCAAAACTGGACACAGGACTCCAGGTGAGGCCTGCTCATAGCAGAATAGAGCGGAACGACCACCTTCCGTGATCTGGACACAAGGCTTCTGTGAATGCATCCTAAGACTGCATTCTCTTTCTTTCTTTCTTTCTTTCTTTCTTTCTTTCTTTCTTTCTTTCTTTCTTTCTTTCTTTCTTTCTTTCTTTCTTTCTTTCTTTCTTTCTTTC
>NW_015160327.1:37161-40382 GCF_001447785.1 Gekko japonicus
TCTTTCTCTCTCTCTCTCTTTCTCTCTTTCTCTCTTTCTCTCTTTCTCTCTTTCTCTCTTTCTGTCTCTCTGTCTCTCTGTCTCTCTGTCTCTCTCTCTTTCTTTCTTTCTTTCTTTCGTAGTGCTATTATTATTCAAAATTGATGTGTGTTTTTATCATAATTTTTTTATTTTTCTCATTATAATACATTAGAATACATGGATGGAAATAACAACGTATACAGAGACAGCGGGAGGTTAAACTACAATAGCTTTCTTCACAGCCACATCGCACTGCAGGCTCATGTTTAGCTTGTGATCAACTTAAACCATGGTGTGAGAAGAGCCAGTGTGGTGTAGTGGTTAGAGTGCTGGACGAGGATTTGGGAGAACCCAGGTTCGAATCCCCACTCTTCCACGGAAGCTTGCTGGGTGACCTTGGGCCAGTCACTATTTTTTTGGCCATCAAATCATAGCCAACTTAAGGAGACCCTTCTTGGGGTTTTCAAGGCAAGTGCCTGCCTCTGCGTAGCAACCCTGGGCTTCCTTGGAGGTCTCCCACTCAAGTACCAACTAAGGCCCACCATGCTTAGCTTCTGAGATCTGATGGGATCAGGCTAGCCTGGGCCAGTCACATACTCTCAGCCCAGCCTACCTCACAGGGTAGTTGTGAGGACAAAAATGAGGCATGGTGTAAACCGCTTTGGGGACAACAGTGGGGTACAGATGAAGTAAAATAAATAAATAAATATGCTGTAGCTAGGATCAACTCAGATCAGAGAAGCTAAGCTGGGTGAGCCCAGGTCAGTAGAAGAGAAGAAGAAGAGGAGGAGATTGGATTTATACCCCCGCCCTTCACTACCCAAGGGAGTCTCAGAGCGGCTTACAAACGCCTTTCCCTTCCCCTCCCCACAACAGACACCCTGGGAGGTAGGTGGGGCTGAGAGAACTCTTGACAGAAATTGCTCTTTTTCAAGAACAGCTCTTATCAGAACTACGGCTTGCCCAAGGTCATCCAGCCAGGTGCAAGTGCAGGAGTGGGGAATCAAACCCGGTTCTCCCAGATTAGAGTCCACTCAGTGGCAGAGAAGAAGTTGGATTTATACCCTGCCCTTCACTACCCAAGCAAGTCTCAGAGCGGTTTCCAAACACCTTTCCCTTCCCCTCCCCACAACAGACACCCTGTGAGGCAGGTGGGGCCGAGAGAGCTCTGACAGAAACGGCTCTTTTTCAAGGACAGCTCTTATCAGAACTATGGCTTGCCCAAGGTCATCCAGCCAGGTGCGAGTGGAGGAGTGGGGAACCAAACCCGGTTCTCCCAGATTAGATTCCGCGCACTTAACCACGACACCAAAACTAGTACTTGGATGGGAGACCACCAAGGGAGTCCAGGGCTTTGACGCAGAGGCAGGCAAGTAGCAAACCGCCTCTGCTCGTCTCTTGTCCTGACCTGGCTGGCCCAGGCTAGCCTGACCTCCTCAAATCTCAGAAGCTAAGCATGGTGGGCCTTAGTTGGTACTTGGATGGGAGACCACCCAGGAAGCCCAGGGTTGCTACGCAGAGGCAGGCCTTGAGGAGCTTTGTGCAGAGTGCTGGGAATGGTAATGATGCAGGAGAGATCAGAGAATAACGAGGAGAAACAGAAGAAACCGAAGAGGCATCCCCGGGCCCCTTACCTGCATACGGCTGCAAGGCAACATTCAGCAGGTCCTTGCTCCCGCATTCGGGTCCCAACGCCCCGTTGTAGCCTGCTGCCCGGGCACCGAACATCAGCCGGCAGGTCCGCTCGCTGGCCGTGTTGTTGCTGAGGACGGCAAAGATGTCGAAGTCGCACCCGTTGTTCATGCCCTCGGAGACCTTGATCTTGACTTTCAGGCCCTCCTCCGCCTCCGCCGGGTAGGTCTTCCGGAGGTTCACCTTCTCCAGGACGGCCCTTTCTTCCTCGGAGCCTGCCGGAAGGAAACCACAGCCATGGCAGCCCCATTGGTTTATGTGCCAGGAGCCGTACAGGTTTAATTCGAGTAAGCTTTAACTTGGTGGTGGTGCTGCAGCAAGAATCTTATTGGCAACTTATTGGAAACTTCCATCAACACCTTCGGAACATGGTTTAATAGCAAAGATGATGGAAACTGAGGAAATGGATAAATTGATCTCTATGCTACAAGGGCAAATGGAAGAAGATTTTGTTGGACGATGGACTCCATTCTATAATCGGATAAGGGATATAATCAGATATAAAGATATGAACTTTTTAATAATAAAATATTAAGAAGACTTTATGAACCTTTAAATCTCGCGGTTTATCTGTGCATAACATGAAATTACAAGTAGAGGAAAGTTACATGCAGGAAACTATTGCTTTTATCGTTTCCCCTACCCCTTCACCTTTTCCCTTCCTTAAAAAGGTAAAGGTAAAGGTTTCCCTTGCTCAAAAGCTAGTCGAATCCGACTCTAGGGGGCAGTGCTCATCACAGTTTCCTAGCCAAAGATCCAGCGCTGTCCTAAGACTTCTCCGTGGTCACGTGGCTGGCATGACTAAACGCCAAGGCGCACGGAATGCTGTTCCCTTACCAAAGTGGTCCCTATTTATCTACTTGCAATCTCTAGCTTTTGAACTGCTAGGTTGGCAGGATCTGGGGCCAGAGACGGGAGCTCACTCCGTCATGCGGCACCCGGGTCTCGAACTGCCGCACTACCGACCTTCTGCCCTGGAGCTCAGCGTCTTAACCACTTGAGCCGCCCTTCTCTTCCTTACCCCTCTGTATTTTAAAAACTTAATAAAAAATTATTTAAAAAAAATACTTGGTGGAAGTGGAAAGTGCCATTGAGTTGCAGCCAGTTTGGGTTTTTTCGAGGCGAGAGACATTCAGCGGTGGTTTGCCCTCGCCTGCCTCTGCGTAGCGACCCTGAGATTCCTTGGTGGTCTCCCGTCCAAATACTAACCAGGGCTGACCTTGCTTAGCTTCCGAGATCTGATGGGATCCAGCGAGCCTTGCCTATCTAGGCTTTAATTAATTTATGTAAAATGCTTCTAACACACTTTCTCCCTGAAACGGGGCCCAAAGGAGCAGGACACACAGATATCTGCCAGCTGTCACAACCTCCCCCCCCCGGGGGGGTCTGGAGGGGTCATCCAAATCCAGCACATAATATGACCCCTCTCTGTCGAGTCATAAGGTCCCAGCAGCTGACCAGGCTGCCAGGATGATGATGATGATGATGATGATGATGATGATGATGAT
>NW_015160327.1:40531-48115 GCF_001447785.1 Gekko japonicus
ATACATACATACATACATACATACATACATACATACATACATACATACATACATACATACATACATACATACATACATACATACATACATACATACATACATACATACATACATACATACATACATACATACATACATACATACATACATACATACATACATACATACATACATACATACATACAGTCCATAAGATAAAACCAGAATAAAAGATCCCTGGTGGTGATTTATAGTTTTCTGTTCCCATTCTGGGTGGCACGCCAATTTGGTGGTGGTGGGGAGGAGTGAAACAAAGTAGTAGAAGAAGAAGAGATTGGATTGGACCCTAACCACAACACCCAACTGAGAAGAGAAGAAGAGATTGGGTTTATACCCCGCCCTTCACGACCCAAAGGTGTCTCAGAGCAGCTTACAAACTCCTTTCCTTCCCCTTCCCCACAATAGACACCCTGTGAGGTAGAAGTAGAAGAAGAGATTGGATTCATATCCCGCCCTTCGCTACCCAAAGGAGTCTCAGAGCGGCTGACAAACTCCTTTCCCTTCCCCTCCCCACAACAGGCACCCTGTGAGGTGGGTGGGGCTGAGAGAGCTCTGACAGAAACTGCTCTTTTTCAGGGACAGCTGTGCCAGAGCTTGTGACTGACCCAAGGTCACATCAGCAGGTGCAAGTGGAGGAGTGGGGAATCAAACCCAGTTATCCCAGATTAGAGTCCGCGCACTTAACCGCTACACCAGACTGGCTGAACTAGAGGGGAAGGGCAAGGGTGCCAGCCGGTGCAACCAACCATGGCTGCCCTACACCAAAAGCCTGGCGGAACATCTCTGCCTTACAGATACCCACGATTGGGTCAGTTAGCTAAATACCTCATCCAGAATGACAAGCCTACCCTGTTTAATTTCCAAAAGGTATCTGCACATGCGTAGGAGCACATCTTTCTTTAGCCAGGTATGAGTCCAGCATCACCATAGAGACCAGCGAGATTTTGGGGGGGGGGGGGAAATAAGCTTTTGAGAGTCAAACATAAAAGGGTATTACAGCATTGGGAAAATTGCACAAAAGGGCAACTAGGATGCTAAAAGGGTTGGAACACTTTCCCTATGAAGAAAGGTTAAAGGACTGGGGCTCTTTAGCTTGGAGAAACGAGGGCTGAGGGGTGACACGATCGAGGTTTACAAGATTATGCATGGGGTAGAGCAGGTAGAGAAAGAGGTACTTTTCTCCCTTTCTCACAATACAAGAACTCCTTGTGGGCACTCCGTGAAATTGCTGAGCAGTCAGGTTAGAACAGGTAAAAGGAAGTACTTCTCACCCAAAGAGTGATTAACACTTGGAATTCACTGCCACGGGAAGTGGTGGCAGCTACAAGCATGGACGGCTTCAAGAGGGAATTAGATAAGCATATGGAGCAGAGGTCCATCAGTGGCCATGAGCCATAAGGTCTAGATAGGAACTCTCAGTCTGGAGCAAGGGATACTCTGTCTTCTTGGTGCTTGTAGGGGGAGGCAACAGTGGGAGGGCTTCTAGTGTCCTGGCCCCACTGCTGGACCTCCTGATGGCACCGGGTATTTTTGGCCACTATGTGACAGAGTGTTGGACTGGATGGGCCTTTGGCCTGATCCAACGTTGGCTTCTCTTCTGTTCTTATAAGAGGGAATTGGATAAAAGTATGGAGCAGAGGACCATCAGTGGCTATTAGCCACAATGTACAGACAGGAACTCTTGGTCTGGGGCAAGTGGTGCTCTGCATTCTTGCTGCCTGGGGGGGGGGCAACAGTGTGAGGGCTTCTAGTGTCCTGGCCCCACTGCTGGACCTGATGGCTCCTGGTATTTTTGGCCACTGTGTGACAGAGTGTTGGACTGGAGAGGCCATTGGCCTGATCCAACACTGGCTTCTCTCACGTTCTTAATATGGAGCAGAGGTCCATCAGTGGCTCTTAGCCACAAGGTATAGATAGGAACTCTTGGTCTGGGGCAAGTGATGCTCTGTGTTCTTGGTGCTTGGGGGGGGGTCAAAAGTGGGAGGTCTTCTAGTGTCCTGGCCCCACTGCCTGACCTCCTGATGGCACCTGGTGTTTTTGGCCACTGTGTGGCAGACTGTTGGACTAGATGGCCCATTGGCCTGATCCAACATTGGCTTCTCTTATGTTCTTATGTTCTTAACTTCGTATCCTGGTATCCCTGACAAACTCTCAGAAGCTCATACCCTGAAAATCTGGTTGGTCTCTAAGGAGCTACTGGACTCGAATCTAGCAGCAGTGAGATAAGAATCCTCTGTCCCCATTCAGTCCTGGAGGGTTCCCTTGTTCTGAATTTTGCAAAACCCCTCCCACCTTCAGTCTGGGATATAAGGACTCAGGGATCTCCATTCCTACTTGTATCTGATGAAGTGAGCCTTGAATCTTGAAAGGTCATGCCCTGGGAAATCTGGTTGGTCCGTAAGGCGCTCCTGGACTCGAATCCAGCTCTTCTACTGCAGACCAACATGGCTACCCCCCTCTGAAACCACCCTTCTTTAGTGTGTCCCACAAACGGGTGGACACAACAGGAGGCGGGAACGGCCTCCTCTTCATTTCTGAATGGGCAGGCTATGATTCGCCTGCCCAGTATTGGGAATGTCTCTGTACCTTCCTGGTACTTGTAGTTGTGGGTGATGTCCTCCCTGGTATCTCTGCCCACGCTCTTGGTGCTGATGTTCCTTCCCACGCTCGTGGAGTCGACGGTCTTCTTCCGGGAACTGTCGCTCTGGAGCATCCAGTAAACCACGTCCGCGTTGACCTCAGCAAAGACGAAGGGGACATCATACTTCAGTTTCAGTTCCCCTTCCTTGATGGCCTTGACGGGAGTCGGGCCGCAGCAGTAAACTCCTGAGGAGGGAGAGGCGCAGTCAACAAACAGGATGAACAATTTGTGTCTCAGAGGACCTCGGGCCTAGGAAGCTATTTCATCTGTTCTTCAGAACTGGGGAGTTGGAACACACAGGCAGTTGCCAAGTGCCTTCTCCCTCTTCTTTCAGACCAGGAAGTGAGTGTGTGTGTGTGTTGTATAGTGCTTTCGTCACAGCTGACTTAACGGTCACACCTCATGGAGTTTTCAAGACAAGAGACAAACAGAGGGGGTTTGCCATTGCCTGCTTCTGTGTAGAAACCCTTGGTGGTTCTTCTGAGGGCCTTGCTTGTAGGGGACATGGGTTTACCTTTACAGACTCTCTGTCTATGTAAACATGTTAGTTTCTGTTGCCACCAGGACTTAAAAATCCCAAATCTCTCTCTTTTGGTAGAATTATCTAGGGTCTGGGCACTTCGGAGGACTATGTGGCCCTGAGGAAGGACTGTACTGATTTCTGGGACAAGTTAAAACAAAAATTGATTTATTTAATAAAGAACAAAAAATAGGTTTCTGGTTATTTTGAACAGTTGCTGGTGAAAGGAACTTGTAAATATAACTGGCAAAGCTTGGAGCTACAGTCTCTCAAACTCCAAACTTCACTCTGACAGGCTTATACATTCAGTATAATCTCTCTCTAACTCTCATCTATATAGATATATATGCCACACAGGCTAGTCTCTTTGTTTCATTGACACAGAATAGGATCAACTGTCTTAGTCACAAAGACTAAACTGTTGGTCTTCTTCACTCAGAAATGGACTCCAAATCCTATAATCACACAGACTATGTTCACTCTTCAAACTTCACACACAGACTCCTTCATAACTCTCAGAGTCACACAGACTCTCTTCAAAACTCTTCCACACTTGCCTCTCTCATATGACAGAATCTCCTCATAGACACACCCACAGTCAGTCAAACTAAACGTTTAAAGGAACACATACACCAAAACATGGAATCATTACAGTTCTCCCAGCCAAATATTAACTAGGGCCAACTTTGGTTAGCTTCTGAGATCCGATGAGATCGTGTTAGCCTGGGCCATCCAGGTCAGGGCACCGGTCAATGATGCAGAGAATGAAAATGCATCTTGGTGCCAGGGGGGGGGGGCAACAGTGGGAGGGCTTCTGGTATCCTGGTCCCACTGCTGGACCTCCTGATGGCACCTGGTGTTTTTGGCCACTGTGTGACACAGAGTGTTGGACTGGGTGGGCCTTTGGCCTGATCCAGCCCTGGCTTCTCTTATGTTCTTATAAGAGGGAACTGGATAAGCATATGGAGTAGAGGTCCATCGGTGGCTCTTAGCCACAAGGCATAGAGAGGAACTCTGGGGCAAGTGATGCTCTGTCTTCTTGGTGCTTGGGGGGGGCAACAGTGGGAGGGCTTCTGATGTCCTGGCCCCACTGCTGGACCTCCTGATGGCCCCTGGTATTTCTGGCCACTGTGTGTGACACAGAGTGTTGGACTGGATGGGCCATTGGCCTGATCCAACATTGGCTTCTCTTATGTTCTTATAAGAGGGAATTAGATGAACCTATGGAGCAGAGGTCCATCAGTGGCTCTTAACCACAAGGTATAGATAGGAACTCTAGGTCTGGGGTGAGGGATGCTCTGTCTTCTTGGTGCTTGGGGGGGGTCAACAGTGGGAGGGCTTCTAGTGTCCTGGCCCCACTGCTGGGCCTCCTGATGGCACCTGGTATTTCTGGCCACTGTGTGACACAGAATGTTGGACTGGATGGGCCATTAGCTTGATCCAACTTTGGCTTCTCTTCTGTTCTCTTACATTCTTATCTGGTTGTGTGATAATAAAACGGGGGAATGGGCCCCACAAAGGAAGCCATCTTTGGCGATGAGCACAGACCTTTATGGGGTGTGAAGTTGGGCTTTGGTGGGGTACAAGAGTTTGTTGTAGAACCATGGTGTTCAGAATGGTTACCTTCACTTTTCTCTTGAGGAGTTGGGTCCAAAACCTGCCAACCGTCATAGCCTGGAAGGTCTGGACGAGCCATCCAACTTTCCACCCAGCAGTGGAAATTCCTGTGGAATCAGTAAATGGAGGCAAATGAGAACAAGCTAGAAGACCAAGTGTTCCCACCTACTTGATCAGCTATATATGGACTCCGTGGAGAAATGTGGTTCACAGGCACTCGTTTCTGCCTGGTGCATTAGTGAGAAAGTTATTCAGCTAGCCCAGGTCTCTAGCCCCTAGTGTTCCCTCTAAGCTGAGTTAGTGTGAGCTACCTCACAGTTTTTTAGCCTCCGGCTCACACATTTTTGTCTCCGCTCAGGAAGGATGGCTCCAGAGCAAACTAATTTAAGCAGTAACCAAATTGCTCGCTCATGACTTTAATGCCGGTAGCTCACAAAGTAGAATTTTTGCTCACAGGACTCCACAGCTTAGAGGGAGCATTGCTAGCCCCCCACCCCAAACTTCCCTTCCTTCATTCACTATGTCTCTCTCTGTCTGGGTCACCAACACCACCAAACAAATTTGGGAGGGGGAGGTTATTCTGCTTGAGGGTTTAAGCTCAGGCCCTTCTTCTACTTTGCTGCTTAAAGTCATAGCACTATCTTTGCATCTCCCTCTCCTTTTGCACTTGCAACTGAGGGGACTGGCACACTAAATTGAGCTCTCTAGGGGAGCAGGGCTTAACTGGTGTCCCTTCCCCTTCTGTTCCTGGTATATGTGGACTGAACAGGGGTTTAACAGAGATTAGACTAATGGCACACAAAAAAAGAAAAGTTTAATAAGAAAAAACCCACACCACATCTGCAAAGACAACAGACTGAGAAAGGAATAAAAGAAAAGGTAATAAACAGCAATAACTATACATATTTCATGTATACAGATGGTAATCAGAGATAGGCTATAAAGCTGTTGGAGCTCCAGGCATTTAGAAATAATCCATTACTTTGGTTTTAGTGTCTAGAGGTTCTCCCCCCCCCCAGTGATGATGAAGAAGAAGAGATTGGCTTTATACCGCACCTTTCACTACCCAAAGGAGTCTCAGACCAGAACCTTGGATTGTACCCAGAAACAGACTGGGAGCCAGTGTACATGGGCCAAAATTGAAGTGATACGGTCCCTACAACCCGCTCCAGTCGACATCCTGGCTGCAACATTCTGTACCAGCGGAAGTTTCTGAACAGTTTTCAAGGGCAGTCCCATGTAGAGCACATTGCAGTAATCTAATCTGGATGTAAGCCGGGTATGCACCACCAGAGTGGCCAGGTCTTTTCTGCGCAGGAAAGGCCACAGGGTCAGCTGTCTAACTACTCAAAGCTGGTCAAAGGCACTCCTGGCCCCAGCGGCCACCTGCCAGGTGAGCACTCTGAGTCTGGCTGGCTCCGTCCGCCCTCTGCCCACTCACCAAATGTACTCCCGGGTCCCCGCTTGCACTTTCCCATTCTCGTCTAAGTACTGCTCAATCTTCAGGTTGCTGTTGGTATCGTGGGCAGAGTTGTAGTTGGTGATCACACGGGTGGGGATTCCCAGGCACCGGAGCACTAGGGGGGGGGAGAGAGAGGGAGAGAGAGAGATAGGTGTGAAAGGTATGCAGCCATCACCCCAGAAGCCTTCTTACAGCTGCCGCGCCCAGACGGGATAGTCTCTGAAACGTCCAAGGAGGGAGACATGCAGTCCTCCCCTGACTTAAAAATGCCCCACTCTGCAGGGCGGATAGCCTCGGATTTGCAATCATAGTTTTAACCATCTCGTAATGACTTGGATGGCCCGGGCTAGCCCGATCTCATCAGGCCTCAGAAACTAAGTAGGGTCGGCCTCATTAGTATGTGGATGGGAGAGAAAGAAGAAGAAGAAGAAGAAGAAGAAGAAGAAGAAGAAGAAGAAGAAGAAGAAGAAGAAGAAGAAGAAGAAGAAGAAGAAGAAGAAGAAGAAGAAGAAGAAGAGATTGGATTTATATCGCCGTCCACCCAGCGGTTTGAAAGCTTCAGCGAGTAGATAAAATGGGTACCACTCCTTAGAGAGGGTGGGCACACTAAACCCTCCCCCCCAGTGGGGGAGGTGTTAGCTGGTGAACGGAATGTCCAACGCGTAAGACCGAAAAGCCTAGAATGAACTCTCGGCATCAAGGAAGCCTGTAATGGGCCGTCCGGCCAGGTGGTGGCAGTGCTGCGCTGCAACTTGAAGCAGTCCAGAGAAAGCTGACGACATCAAGCCACGCCGAGGGGGGAAAAATGCCGCTGGAACACGTCTGACCTTACAGCTGAACAAAACTCCCCATCGGCTGCGAATGTGTGTGATTTAAAGATTATATGTTGTCCTCCCTTACCCCTTGAATCACTGTTAGTCCCGTGTGTAATGGAGTAACTGTAAATCACTCAGAGCCAGCAAGCTCTGCAGGATTGAGCGATTAATAAATTGAAAGATTTTTTTAAATTATTATTATTATTTATTATTATATCCCGCTTTTCACTACCCAAAGGTGTCTCAGAGCGGCTCACAATCTCCCTTCCCTTCCCCTCCCCACAACAGACACCCGGTGAGGTAGGCGGGGCTGAGAGAGCTCTCTCGAGGACTGCCCTTGAGAGAACAGCTCTGAGAACTTGTGACTGACCCAAAGTTATCCAGCCAGGTGCAAGTGGAGGAGTGGGGAATCAAACCCTGTTCTCCCAGATTAGAGTCCGCACACTTAACCACAACACCAAACTGTGTAGTGGCCAGAGTTTCTACACAG
>NW_015160327.1:48427-51560 GCF_001447785.1 Gekko japonicus
CAGATCTGTGCCCCCCCCCCCCCATAGTTAGCAATCGAAAACAGTCCAGTGGCACCTTTAAGACCAAGTCTTAAAGGTACAAGCTCTCCCTCCCCTGCTAGGGCAGATCTGCACATCCCCCCCCCCCAATAGCTAGCAATCCAAAAGAGTCGGGTGGAGCCTGAGCGGTGGGTGTTGCCTTCTGACAGACTTCCAGTGATGTCAGGGGGTGTGACATATGCAAATGAGTTATGCTAATGAGTTGTGCTAATGAGCTCCTGCACCTCTTTTTCTACGAAATGACCCCTGTTTGGATGAGAGACCACCGAGAAAGTCCAGGGTTGCTACGCAGAGGTAGGCAATGGCAAACTACCCCGGTTTGTCACTTGCCTTGAAAAACCTCCGGGGCCGCCACAAGTCGGTTGCGAACTGGCAACACTTCCCACCACCCCAACCCAGGAAAATAAACAAAGAAGAGAATTCCGTGTCCAGGAAGGTCACTCTGTCCTCTGTGTGCTGCCAACAGGCTAGGCAGGTGGGGCCTTTGCAAGGGCGGTGGGAGGAGGAGAAGCGGAAAGCTTGACCCAAAGTTCCCAGAGATGTTTTCCTAGGCAAGATGGGGAAAACAGCTGCAGCGAGAGGTGCGGGAGGGCTGCAGAGGAAAAATGACAAAAGGATTACGCCCGCCCCCCTTCGGGTCAGCTCCCGTAGGAGTGGCTTTTCCGAGCTCATCTTCCTTGTCTGTTTTCAGGGTGCCTCTGCCTCCAAAGAGTTGGGCTGCCAAGAGCAGAAGAGGTCTTTTGTGGAGTCTCAGTTGTGGAAAGATATTCCCAAGCACCCTGTCAAGGTGATTTTTATCCGCCCCTGCTTCTCGCAAATGAGCCGTTCCTTAGTCTTGCTCTCTGCAGCTGCTAATTGTGCTGTTTTGCATTCCGATGGACCTTATAAGTAAAAGGTAAAGGCTTCCCTTGCTCGAAAGCCAGTCGAGTCCGACTCTAGGGTTGCGGTGCTCATCTCCGTTTCAAAGCCGAAGAGCCAGCGCTGTCCGAAGACGTTTCCGTGGTCATGTGGCCGGCATGATTAAATGCCGAGGCGCATGGAACGCTGTTACCTCCCCACTGAAGTGGTACCTATTTATCGACTTGCAATGTCTTGCTTTCAAACTGCAAGGTTGGCAGGATGGATCTTATAACTCCAGTTCAAAAAGTCTCTCAGGTAGCAGGTAATGGGAAAGACCTCTCTCTGCCAGAGAACCTGGGGAGCAGGTGCCAGGCAGTGTTCCCTCTAAGCTGAATTAGTGTGAGGTAGCTCACCGTTTTTTTTAGCCTCCGGCTCACACATTTTTGTCTTCGCTCAGTAAGGGATGGCTCCAGAGCAAACTGATTTTGCAGCGGCCAAATCGCTCGCTCCCAACTTTAAGGCCAGCAGCTCACAAAGTAGAATTTATGCTCACAAGACCCCACAGCTTAGAGGGAGCATTGATGCCGGGCAGGGACAGGCACGAACAAGCTGACGAACTAAACTTCCTCACGAATTTTGGGCGGTTCGTGGTTCACAAAGCAATGTTCGCGAACTGAACAACCGCCATGAACTTCCACGAATTGTGATGCCGTTTGTGGCAGCCCGTAAGGAGCAGAAAGCAGGGGCTTAAATGGCTCTGTGCACACGTTTCAGTGACCGTCTGGTGCCCTGAAGGTTCCGTGAGCTGAAAAGGTGAGATGTACTCTTAGTGAATACATGAAATAAAACCTCCCCTGCAGGGGCATCCTGCTCTGCACATCAGCCTAAGCCAGAACTGGGAATTCTGGGATTGCCACCAATGGTTGAATTCTTCCTGATTAGGGCTGCCAACCTCCAGGTGGTGGCTGGAGTTCTCCTGGAATTACACCTCCAAGCGACAGAGATCAGTTCCCCTACAGAAAATGGCTACTTTGGAAGGTGGACTCTACCCCACTGAAGTCCCTCCCCTCCCCAAACCCCGCCCTCCTCAAGCTCCAAATCTCCAGGTATTCCCAAACATGGAGCTGGCAACCCTGTTCCTGATATTATAGATGTGAAGACCAATCTACAGTTTAGCTAGTTGGCAAGGCAGCTAAGTTCTTGCATAAGAACATAAGAGAAGCCAATGTTGGATCAGGCCAGTGGCCCATCCAGTCCAACACTCTGTTACACGGTGGCCAGAAAGACCAGGTGCCATCAGGAGGTCCAGCAGTGGGGCCAGGACACTAGAAGCCCTCCCACTATTGATCCCCCCCCACAAGCACCAAGAAGACAGAGCATCCCTTGCCCCAGACGGAGAGTTCCTATCTATACCTTGTTGCTAAGAGCCACTGATGGACCTCTGCTCCATATGCTTATCCAATTCCCTCTGATAAGAACACAAGAGAAGCCAGTGTTGGATCAGGCCAATGGTCCATCCAGTCCAACACTCTGTGTCACACAGTGGCCAAAAATACCAGGTGCCCTCAGGAGGTCCAGCAGTGGGGCCAGGACACTAGAAGCCCTCCCACTGTTGTCCCCCCCCAAGCACCAAGAATACAGAGCATCCCTTGCCCCAGACTGAGAGTTCCTATCTATACCTTGTGGCTAAGAGCCACTGATGGACCTCTGCTCCATATACTTATCCAGTTCCCTCTTATAACAACACTAGCAGTAAAGCCCGTTGTGAAAGCAATACAACGGGATCTAGAAAGAGGCTCTGGGGCAGTGCTCTGGCTTTGGGCAAACAGTGTCAATTTGCTGTGGTGACCTCAGCAGGGTATAATGACAGAGTCCACTGTTTTCTCCAGAGGAACTGACCTCTGCTACCTGAAGAGCAGTTGTAATTGTGAGTAATCTGCAGCCCTCACCTGGAGATTGGCAACAATTGTTACCCAGGACAAAATGGCTGGTTTGGAGGGTGGAGTCTATGGCATTCTACCTGTCTGAGGTCCCACCCCTCTGCAAACCCCACCCTCTCCAGGCTCCACCCCTCAAATCCCCAGGAATTTGTCAGCATGTAGTTGGCAACCCCATCTCCTTCCCAGCTAGCCACCAACCTACCATTATCTGCCCCTTTGACTTCAGCTGACTTCTGCCCTCCCTTCTGCAGAGCAGTTGTAATACTGAGTGCTCTCCAGCCCTCACCTGGAGATTGGCAACAATGGTTCCCTAT
>NW_015160327.1:51636-51822 GCF_001447785.1 Gekko japonicus
CTCACCCTCTTCAGGCTCCATCCCTCAAGTCTCCAGGAATTTCCCATCTGGAGTTGGCAACCCTATCAGGATTGGCCCCAATGTGTTTTCTCCCAAAGGCCAAAGTAGGTGACAGGACCAAGCTTAGTTGCCTACCAACAGGCACTGAGGGGAATGTAGGGTTGCCAGCTCTAAGGAGGGAAATAC
>NW_015160327.1:53773-55873 GCF_001447785.1 Gekko japonicus
AAAATTCCAACTGCCTTGCGGGGGGGGGGGGGAGTTTGAGGTGTGGAATGGAGTGTAGTCCAATCAGCTTCCATATGTAAATGACCTTGGAACGCTGGCCGGGACTGCACAAAGCAGCCAATGAACCCAGCCAGTGTCTTCCGAGTGGCAGTTTTTTCGGCCTAACACTAAAGGGGCCAATTTTAGAATTCTGGCACCCAAAACTCTTTTATAATAAGGGAGAGATAAGAGAAGCCAGTGTTGGATCAGGCCAATGGTCCATCCAGTCCAACACTCTGTGTCACACAGTAGCCAAAAACACCAGGTGCCATCAGGAGGTCCAGCAGTGGGGCCAGGACACTAGAAGCCCTCCCACTGTTCCCCCCCCCCCAAAGCACCAAGAATACAGAGCATTCCTTGCACCAGACTGAGAGTTCCTGCCTATACCTTGTGGCTAATAGCCACTGATGGACCTCTGCTCCATATAAGAACATAAGAGAAGCCAATGTTGGATCAGGCCAATGGCCCATCCAGTCCAACACTCTGTGTCACACAGTGGCCAAAAACACCAGGTGCCATCAGGAGGTCCAGCAGTGGGGCCAGGACACTAGAAGCCCTCCCACTGTTCCCCCCCCCCCAAAGCACCAAGAATACAGAGCATTCCTTGCACCAGACTGAGAGTTCCTGCCTATACCTTGTGGCTAATAGCCACTGATGGACCTCTGCTCCATATAAGAACATAAGAGAAGCCAATGTTGGATCAGGCCAATGGCCCATCCAGCAACACTCTGGATCACACAGTGGCCAAAAATACCAGGTGCCATCAGGGGGTCCAGCAGTGTGGCCAGGACACTAGAAGCCCTCACACTGTTCCCCCCCCCCCAAGCACCAAGAATACAGAGCATCCCTTGCCCCAGACCGAGAGTTCCTATCTAGGCCTTGTGGCTAAGAGCCACTGATGGACCTCTGCTCCAGATGTTTATCCAATTCCATCTTGAAGCCGTCCACGCTTGTAGCTGCCACCACCTCCTGTGGCAGTGAATTCCACATGTTAATCACTCTTTGGGTGAAGAAGGACTTTCTTTTATCCTTTCTAACCCAACTGTTCAGCAATTTCATTGGGTGCCCATGAGTTATTGCATTGTGAGAAAGGGAGAAAAGTCCTTCTTTTTCGACCTGCTCTATCCCATGCATAATCTTATAAACCTCGATCATGTCACCCCTCAGCCATCACTTCTGCAAGCTAAAGAGCCCCGAGCGCTTTAACCTTTCTTCATTGGGAAAGTGTTCCAACTATTTTATTCATAATTGCTTTTAAAATAAAAATTATATATAATCCCCCTTTTAAAACCCTTTGTTATTTATGTGGTTCTCCTTGTAGAAGTCTACTTACCTTACATTCCCCCTGGAAGCATAAGCCACTAGATGCGTTTTGCACACACGGCAAAGCAAGCGGGCAAAGCAAAAAGCCGTTAACTTTCCCAGCCGTGTAAATTGCAGCTGGAACTTCTACAAGGCTAGGGCCCTGGTTTTCTGGCTCTTCCTGTGCTTCTTACAGAGCCCCTAGTCTAAGAACCACAGGCCAAGAGCCCTTTGGCTCGCTTCAGAGGCTCTATTGGCATTAGACCCCTCTGAAGTCCCTCCCATTCCTAAACTCCTCTCTCCTCAGACTCCAACCCCCAAATCTCTGGGTATTTCCCACCATGGAGCTGGGAACCCTATTCCCAGGGGTCCTTTCCTGCAGGAGCGCACAGGAGCGGAGCTCCAGCAGTAAAGAGCCCAAGGGGGCGGGCACATCCAACAAGCCCCACCCCCTGCTCTCAGCAACCCTCAGTCAGAGCAAGAAGCAGCCAGGTAGATTGCAGAGCCCCCCCGGCCCCCCAGTCCAAAACAGTCCAGTGGCACCTTTAAGACCAAGTTTTATTCAAGTACAAGCTCTTCCCTCCTCTGCGAGGACAGATCTTGCACATTCCCCCCTGCCCAACAGCTAGCAATCCAAAACAGTCCAGTGGAGCCTGAGTGGTGGGTGTTGCCTTTTGACACACTTCCGGTGATGTCAGGGGGTGTGGCATATGCAAATGAGTTATGCTAATGAGTTATGCTAATGAGCTCCTGCACCTC
>NW_015160327.1:55895-71924 GCF_001447785.1 Gekko japonicus
CAGCCTCCTAGGCCAAAACAGTCCAGTGGCACCTTTAAGTGGGAGTCAGTTTGGTGTAGTGGTTAAGTGTGTGGACTCTAACCTGGGAGAACCGGGTTTGATTCCCCACTCCTCCACTTGCACCTGCTGATGTGACCTTGGGTCAGTCACAAGCTCTGGCACAGCTGTCCTTGAAAAAGAGCAGTTTGTGTCAGAGTTCTCTCAGCCCCACTCACCTCACAGGGTGTCTGTTGTGGGGAGGGAAAGGGAAAGGAGTTTGTAAGCCGCTCTGAGACTCCAAGTGAAGGGCGGGGTATAAATCCAATCTCTTCTTCTTCTTCTAAGTCCAAGTTTTATTCAGGTAGAAGCTCTCCCTCCTCTGCGAGAGCAGATCTGCACATCCCCCCCCCAATAGCTAGCAATCCAAAACAGTCCAGTGGAGCCTGAACGGTGGGTGTTGCCTTCTGACACACTTCCGGTGATGTCAGGGGGTGTGGAGTATGCAAATAGGTTATGCTAATGAGTTATGCCAATGAGCTCCTGCACCTCTTTTTCTACGAAATGACCCCTGCGTATTCCTGATATTATATATGTGAAGATTAATCTACAGCTTAGCTAGCTGGCAAAACAACTCAGTTCTTGCAGCGCCAGGGTCTTAAATCTTAGCTCAAGTTCAGCAGATTTTGCCATGAATCTTTATACTTCAGTACATTCCCCACGTCTCACACTAATGGTATTCTTTTGCAGCTTTCTAAAAAAGTATCCACAATGTATTCCTTATTTGTTCATTTCATGTCTTTGCCGAGCAGGGTCGTAGCTTTGGCTGAGCTGTTTCCTGCCAAGTGGGAACAGAGGAGATGTCCTCGGCCCTTTCCGAAATCCCCAAAGAGCACTCCGAAGAAAGACTTGCCCTCTCCCCCACACACCCACATGGCCTCCAGACAAATTAAACCATGATTCCAGAGGGGTAACTGTGTTACCCTTGTGTAGCAAAATCAAACTGATTTAAGGAGCAGCCCGAAACAGGTCTACTCAGAAGCAAGTCCTGCGTTATTCAATGGGGCTTACTCTCAGGAAAGGGCTTTTAGGGAGCCATACAAGAGATCTTCTGTATGTTATTGAAACAACCTTCACTGAATTCTGCAAATGATCTCACAGCCACATTCCAGTGAGGCTCGTGCAAGGAGCCCCTTCTGGTGGATCGTGCCCATCAGCTTCTTTCCAGTACCCCAGCTGACCCTTAATGAATTCTTCCAATCTTTGTTTTTGCCTGCCAGCAGATTCAGAATTCAGAGCTCTAGTTCAATGCATTCTTCACATTTCAAAAACTGTATGTTAGCGTTTCAAAAATATAAATTCTAGCGTCCTGGCCCCACTGATGGACCTCCTGGTGGCCAGGGGTCATTTCCTGTGGAAGCGCACAGGTGCAGAGCTCCGGCAGTAAGGAGCCCAGGAGGCGGGCACATGCAACAAGCCCCGCCCCCTGCTCCCAGCAGCCCTCAGTCAGGCCACGAAGAGCAAGAAGCAGCCAGGTAAGTTGCAGAGACACCCCCCCGGCCGGTCTTCAGGTACCAGCTCTCCCTCCTCTGTGAGGACAGATCTGCATGTTCCCCTCCCCACACCCAATAGCTAGCAATCCAAAACAGTCCACTGGAGCCTGAGTGGTGGGTGTTGCCTTCTGACACACTTCTGGTGATGTCAGCGGGTGTGGCATATGCAAATAAGTTATGCTAATGAGCTCCTGCACCTCTTTGTCTACGAAATGACCCCTGCTGATGGCACCTGGTATTTTTGTGTGACACAGAGTGTTGGACTGGATGGGCCATTGGCCTGATCCAACACTGGCTTCTCTTTAATTTTCGTTTGAAACCCCCCCCCCCCCCCCATGAACATCACTTTTCCCCCTGTAAGCATCACACTTCGTAATTTCCACAGCTTAATGGTTCAGGGGCTCTTCAACAATAAATTAAATTGTAAGGTCTGTTGAAATGGAAGAATTTCCATCCTGTTATTCTAAGACCTGTAAATCCAATTAAGTCAATTACTAGAGATGTCATGGAGAACCACTCACATTAGGAGAAAAGAACCCGATAATAAAATTATGCGTGTGGTGGAGAGACTTGACAAAGAGGAATTTTTTCCCCCTCTCCCAAAATACTAGAACTAGAGATAGGCAGTGGGTTAAGGATGGACCAAAGGAAAGACTACTTTACACAGGGAATGATTCAAATGTGGAATTCGCTGCCAGAGGAGGGTGGCCATCCTTTGTCTTTGGAGAAGGAGGGAAAGAAAACAGAAGAGGGAGGGAGCGTCGGGCTAAAGAAAGAAAGGCGAAAAGGGCAGCGCTTAAATACCCACAGAAACAATTCAACTTTAGAAAGGATTAGCTATTTAAAAGCGGATGAAGAAGAAGAAGAAGAAGAAGAAGAAGAAGAAGAAGAAGAAGAAGAAGAAGAAGAAGAAGAAGAAGAAGAAGAGATTGGATTTATACCCCGCCTTTCACTACCCAGAGGAGTCTCAGAGCGGCTTACAAACTCCTTTCCCTTCCCCTCCCCACAACAGGCACCCTGTGAGGTGGGTGGGGCTGGGAGAGCTCTGACACAAGCTGCTCTTTCAGGAACAGCTGTGCCAGAGCTTGTGACTGACCCAAGGTCACATCAGCAGGTGCAAGTGAAGGAGGAGTGGGGGAATCAAACCCGGTTCTCCCAGATTAGAGTCCGCACACTTAGCCACTACACCAAACTGGATGAGAACAAAGAATCGCAGCAAGAGGAGTTTTGGTAGCTGCGGGGCAACGGTGTGCTGGAAGCGGTCCGAATGCAGATTCCTGTAAAACACATGGAGAAACAAGAGAAAGCCCCGACACAAAGTGGAAGTGGAAGTGAAAGCGGGAGGGAACGCAGGACGGAAGAATAGGATGCGCTCAGAAACCGAGCAGGGGTGCAGAAAGGCCCCTGGTCCTCACTTAGATTCCAGCCCGCCTGGAATTGGCTGGGGATGTCTTACCTGTGCAGGCCACGGCGGCAAAGACCCAGCACTGCCCGTATCGGACCGGCTGGCAGCCGTACTTCCGCCACCGCTGTAGGATGTCCACGCTCCCACTCCAGACCATGGGGCTGATTCCGTCGTCGTAGGGCTGCTTCCAGCGCCCAAACAGGATTCCTTGGTCGTCGTTGCAATTCACCATGGCGCTCACCACCCGGCTGATGTAGATGGGGCTGTTGCGACGGGAGCAGTCCCGGTCTTGGTTCTGGAAGAACTTGGGGTTGGTGTCCAGCAGCTGGAGGCAAATGTCCAGGATTTCATCCTCAAACTAGTGCAGGAGGAGGAGGAGGAAGAGACAGAAGGCAGAGGGATGAGGAATGGAGGCGTGAGGATCCCAGGGGATGCAAGGGAGGGAGGGGGTCATGCCTCATCCTTGGGGGCTTCCGTCAGAGAGCCGCCTCCACCTTTTGCCTGCTGAGTTACTGCGAAAGGCATCTGGAGGCTCCACCTCAAGACAAACACTTGCAAAAAGTTCAAAGGGACCAGACAGATAAATATATAAAACCTAAACCCATGTTCAATAACATGTGAAGCGTCTCGAGGGGCGGGTTTGGAGTCCACACATTCATAGAAACAAAGAGCTGAAAGGAACTCCCAGAGTCATCTAGTCCAAGCCCTTGAACAATGCAGGACATTCACAACTACCCCCCCCATTCCCCCAGTGGCCAGAGGAAGGTAAAAAAAAAACCTCCAGGATCCCGGGCCAAAGTGGCCCGGAGAAAAATTGCTTCCGGACCCCAACGTGGCAATCAGCATTTCCCTGGGCATGTGAGAAAGGGCCACAAGAGCTAAGCACTGAGGCAACCCTTCCTGCCCTCCCTTCCTGCCAGTTTGGTGCAGTGGTTGAGTGTGCGGACTCTAATCTGGGAGAGCCGGGTTTGATTCCCCACTCCTCCACTTGCAGCTGCTGGATGACCTTGGGCAAGCCATAGTTCTGTCAGAGCTGTTCTCTCAAGAGCAGTTTCTGTCAGAGCTCTCTCTGCCTTTTCAAGGACACCTCTTGTCAGAACTATGGCTTGCCCAAGGTCTTATAAGGGGAGGCGTCAGCCTCTATGTCCTATTTGTTTGCTCCTCCAGAGGAAATGGCTGGCCACTGTGTGAGACGGGATGCTGGACTAGATGGACCCTCATTGGTCTAATTCAGCAGGGCTCTTCTTAGTTTCATACCAGGGGAAGGCCTCGGCCTCTCTGCCCTGTTGTTGGCCCTCCAGAGGAGCTGGTTGGCTTTTGTGTGAGACAGGATGCTGGACTGGATGGACCTTCACTGGTCTGATCCAGCAGGGCTCTTCTCATGTTCTTATGATGGCCACAAGAATAGGTGGCTTTAAAAGAGGATTCAACAGATTCACGGAGGAGAGCTCTATCAGTGACCAGTAGTCATGGTGACTAAAGGGAACCTCCATGTTCAGAGGCACTAAACCTCAGAATCCCAGTGCCAGGAGGCAACATCTGGGTAAGGCTGGACAATGGTGCGCGGGTGCTCCAAAGCTCCAGTTTGGCCTCCCTACTGGAGCAAAGCCTCGGTGTGGGAGCAACTAGTGCAGCCTTTGCAGAAGTTGTGCTGCTAATTCAGCCCCGGCTCTGCAGCCGGGCTCCACAATCACCAAGGAGCAGCGGTTTCCCAGGCACCTCCGGAGCCCCGTTTATCTCGGAACTCAGGAAGGCTCTGCCTGGCAGCCGGACAACTTCGTGCCTCCGGCCCTGCTTGTGCAGGACAGATTAGAGAATCGGAGCAGGGAGATGCCTCCCCTCTGGGGCCCCACGCAAGGATCAGGCGAGACAGGCACCGGGGGGGGGGGGCTCCGCAGAACAGGAGTAACCCCATTAAATAAAGAGGGAAAAGTGCATTGAATGGAAGGAAACCTGGGCGAGGAGAGGAAAGGAATGCAAAATCGTTTAGCAGGGGAGAATTTTGCTAGGATCAGCCAGGCTTGGAGCTGACGGATTAGGGGTGTCATTCACCTGGTGGGGCCAGGGGATCCCCCAATTTTGGGAGGCCCAATCCACCATAGCCCAGCTGGTTGGTGGCGGAAGCCGCACCCCACGAAGCCCCCTCCTGGGGCTGCCAGCGTGATGACATCACCCATTTCTGACGTTGGGGGCGATGCTCTAGGATTTGGGCAAGACTCGATGGTTTTGAGGCCCAAACACCCATAGAGTTTTGCCCAAAACCTAGAGTGCCATTCGGGAAGGATGGGAGTCCCCAAACCAGCAACCAGGTAGGACGTGGCAACCCGATGACTGACTGATTTGCCTTCGCTTGGAACACTTTTTACTGTCCAGGAGCTCTGGGATTTATGACCGCTCACCGATAAAGTGCTTTTCAAGTCACAAAATACTTCAAACCATTTATTGCAATTACCCTGCTCTGTTAAAGGTCTAGGACAGTGGATGCCCCTTGCAAAAAAATTTTTGTGTGTGATACTACCAGCCGATGAGACAGAAGGCATCAACCTTGTGTATGTGTGTGTGTACATGCATGCACCTGGAAGTCATGGCGACCTCTGGCGACTGACCCCTACTGGAGGCCTGGAGGATATTCAAAGAGGTAGCTGAGTAAAGCCTGCCCCCACCTCCCGACCGCTGGTATTCCAAGGAGGTCTCCCATCCAAGTACTTGCCAGAGTTGACCCCGCTTAGCAGCCGAGATCTAATGAGATCGGGCTGGCCTGGGCTAATCCAGGCACTCCATGAAATTGCTGAGCTGTCGGGTTAGAACAGATAAAAGGAAGTCCTTCTTCACCCAAAGAGTGATGAACACATGGAATTCACTGCCACAGGAGGTGCCAGCGTCTACAAGCATGGATGGCTTCAAGAGGGAATTGGATAAGCATATGGAGCAGAGGTCCATCGGTGGCTATTAGTCGCAAGGTATAGATAGGAACTCTGGGGCAAGTGATACTCTGTCTTCTTGGTGCTGGGGGGGGGGGTCAACAGTGGGAGGGCTTCCAATGTCCTGGCCCCACTGCTGGACCTCCTGATGGCACTGGTATTTTTGGCCACTGTGTGACAGAGTGTTGGACTGGATGGGCCATTGGCCTGATCCAACATTGGCTTCTCTTATGTTCTTATAAGAGGGAATTGGATAAACATCTGGAGGAGAGTTCCATCACTGGCTATTAGTCACAAGGTATAGATAGGAACTCTTGGTCTGGGGCAAATGATGCTCTGTCTTCTTGGTGCTTGGGGAATCAACAGTGGGAGGGCTTCTAGTGTCCTGGCCCCACTGCTGGACCTCCTGATGGCACCTGGTATTTTTGGCCACTGTGTGACACAGAGTGTTGGAATGGATGGGCCACTGGCCTGATCCAACATTGGCTTATGTTCTTATGTTCTTATCCAAGTCAAGACAGAAGGCATCTACTTTTTCAC
The DNA here is from genome assembly GCF_001447785.1 of Gekko japonicus. Classification (NCBI taxonomy): domain Eukaryota; kingdom Metazoa; phylum Chordata; class Lepidosauria; order Squamata; family Gekkonidae; genus Gekko; species Gekko japonicus. The sequence continues at coordinate 62,291 of NW_015160327.1, forward strand.
TGGCATGACTTGATCGTGGCTTGGATCGTGTGAATTCCCTTTGTGAAACTGTCTGAGGATTGCTTTTATCCTGAGTTGGGGTGTTTTTAGCGAGTGTAAATCAAAATAACTATTCTCATCCTTAGGCGGTCAGTGAGAGCCCATCATTCTTTGGCTGATGTTTTCGCACTCTTCCGACATTGTTTTAATATAAATGTTTATGCTCACGCTGTGATTTAGGTCTGCAATGAGTAAACAAAGTGAAACCCAATAGCCCTGTCTTAAGCGCCACCAGAAGTCCCACTTAATCCCATCTAATCCTATTTTTGTGGGGAAACGGAGTCTGATACGTTGCCAACCTCCAGGTGGGTCCTGGCAGTCTCCAGGAACCAGGGGTCATTTCCTGCAGGAGCGCACAGGAGCGAAGCTCCGGCAGTAAAGAGCCCAGGGGGTGGGCACATGCAACAAGCCCCACCCCCTGCTCCCAGCAGCCCTCAGTCAGAGCAAGAAGCAGCCAAGTAAGTTGCAGAGCACCCCCCCCCAGCCCAAAACAGTCCAGTGGCATCTTTAAGACCAAGTTTGACTCAGGTACCAGCTCTCCCTCCTCTGCGAGGGCAGATCCACACGTTCCCCCCCCCCCAATAGCTAGCAATCCAAAACAGTCCAGTGGAGCCTGAGTGGTGGGTGTTGCCTTCTGGCACACTTCCCGTGACATCAGGGGGTGTGGCATATGCAAATAAGTTATGCTAATGAATTATGCTAATGAGCCCCTGCACCTCTTTTTCTATGAAATGACCCCTGCCAGGAACAACTCCTGGCTGAAGAGATCAGTTCCCCTGGAGAACTTCAAACAAGCAGTCCGTATGCCAAATCTCATTTTAATTCCCCCGACTATTTAAACTGTGATAATCGCTACAAACCAGTGTACCTTCTAAGCTGAGTTACGGCGAGCTGGCTCACAGTTTTTTAGCCTCAGGTTCACACATTTTTGTCTTCACTCAAGAAGGAGGGCTCCAGAGCAGCCCTATGGCTCGCTCACGACTTTAATGCCGGTAGCTCACAAAGTAGAATTTTTGCTCACAAGACTCCACAGCTTAGAGGGAGCATTGCTCACAGTGTGTCTGTTGTGGGGTGGGAAAGGAAAAGGAGTTTCTAAGCTGCTCTGAGACTCCTTCGGGTAGTGAAGGGCGGGGTATAAATCCAATCTCTTCTTCTCCTTTTACCTCACAGGCAATGTTCCCTCTAAGCTGCGGTGTCTTGTGAACAAAAAGTCTACTTGGTGAGCTACCGGCATTAAAGTTGTGAGTGAGCGATTGGGCTGCTGCATAAATTAGTTTGCTCTGGAGCCCTCCTTCCTGAGCGAAGACAAAAATCTGTGAGCCGAAGGCTAAAAAACTGTGGGCTGGCTCACACTGACTCAGCTTAGAGGGAACACTGTTCACAGGGTGCCTGTTGTGGGGAGGGGAAGGGAAAGGAGTTTGTAAGCTGCTCTGAGACTCTGAAGGAAGGGTGGGGTATGAATCCAATCTCTTCTCTTCTTCTTCTTCTTCTAAGGTGGCCCTTTTCTCCAGAGAAACTAACCTCTTTAATTCCAAGAGAGCACGCTGGAGCGATCAGACACGGGAAAGTCCGTCCGTGGCCCGTTGCAACCCGTTTACTACCGGGTTTTCCCTGGTGTCTTTTAACTCCACTTCTGTGGCGGAGCAGAACGGGTTGCCGACGGCTGCAGGGTGCTTCCCAGATGTTCTTGTCTGATCGCGCCCTTTAAATCTGCCCGGCATTCGCACCTATGGTGGGTCTAATTGTGTGTATGATCGCAGTCTTCATAATCTTTTATGACTGGAGTGTGCACGGAATTTCAGACAGGCGCTGAGGACGTGGGTCCAGCCAACGCACAAACCTTGACTTCCCACTCTTCCAAATCAGGCCCCTGAGCATTTTCATATCCAGAAGTGTGGGTTGCTTTTTTTAAAACAGTGGGACGTTTTTACTGTGGGATGTTCTCTTTAGCCTTAAAAAGACATCATAAAAGATTACAAAACTTGTTACATTTTTAACTTGTTCGAAATGAGTTTCGGCACTGGGTTCCCACAGCTTCCAAGGACTGTGTGATCGCGCAACTGCAGGTCACGTTCCTCTGGAGGAAATAGCCTCGCTTCCCCCCCGCTTCATCTGGCGCGAGTGACCGCAACCTGAATAGGAGGCTTAGGTAAAGGTAAAGGTTCCCTTGCTCGAAAGCCAGTCGAATCCAACTCTAGGGTTGCGGTGCTCATCTCCGTTTTAAAGCCGAAGAGCCAGCGCTGTCCGAAGACGCTTCCGTGGTCATGTGGCCGGCATGACTAAACGCCAAGGCGCACGGAACGCTGTTCCCTTCCCACCGAAGTGGTACCTATTTATCTACTTGCAATTTCTTGCTTTCGAACTGCTAGGTTGGCAGGAGCTGGAACTAGAGACGGGAGCTCACTCCGTCATGCGGCAACTCAGGTCTCGAACTGCTGAACTACCAACATTCCACAGCCTGCAGTTCAGCGTCTTAACCACTTGAGCCACCGCAGCTCCGAGTAGGAGGCTTAGAGCACGGCAATTGTCTGGTAGCAGCAGCAGCAGTTCTGCATGACGTAAAATAAAAGAACAAAAGAAGAAGCAAGTCTGTGGACTCTAACTGGAATCGAATCAATTTTTCCCACAGTGAGCATTGGTGGGGTGCAACCTTTGGTTAGTCACCATGGTCTGTTTGTGGCCCGAACCCCCAGGGGCTGGCCACCGAGACACGGGTGGCAGAGGAGGAGCTGCAGAGCCCGCCACAGGTGGTGGCCCTTTTCTCATCTGTTGTGGGAGCCGGGAAGGCTCCTTTGGAAGGGTGGGACACAGGGTGGGACACAGGCAGACCGAATTCCTTAGGCCAGCAAGAGCCAGGGGACAAGCCCTAGAAGGCTCCCCAATGGGAAGGGGAAAGGGGACCTGTTATGTATTGGGATCGAATCATCCCTGATTGAATCACCCTAGAGACTGGCTGAGCTTGGAGCACAAGAACAATAGCCGACCAGGACTCTGGAATAAACCAATCAAGGAGTAATGTTTTGTAAATAGCCTATCACGGGGACTGTGTGTGTGTGGTGTTTTGCATGCATATAAGCGGGGCTCTGGCCCTGCTAGAGTCGTCTTAGAGTTAAGCTGAAATCACAGATAAACGACGAGCTGATCACTACGCGCGTCTCGAACCCAGGATATTTCAGGACTCCAGGCAGGCAGCTGCCAATTCAGCCGAGGAGCATACAGGCCTCTGGAGGGCCAACAACAGGACAGAGAGGCTGAGGCTGAGGCCTTTCCCTGACGTTGCCTCCTGGCACTGTGATTCAGAGGATTAGTGCCCCTGAATGTGGAGGATCCCCTCAGTCACCAGGGCTAGTAGCCATTAATAGACTTCTCTTCCATGGATATAACAAATCCCCTTTTAAAGTTGCTTACTCCTGTGGCCATCACCACATCAAATTCCACATTTTAATCACTGTGTAACATGGAATTTTTAAAATCCATCCTGAACCTACTGCCCGTCGGCTTTATTGGATTACCTCGAGTTCTAGGATTTTGGGGGAAGGAGATAAATATCCCCAGGGTAAGTAGAAGAAGAAGAAGAGATTGGATTTATACCCCGCCCTTCACCACCCAAGGGAGTCTCAGAGCGGCTTACAAACTCCTTTCCTTTCCCCTCCCCACAACAGACACCCTGTGAGGTTGGTGGGGCTGAGAGAGCTCTGACAGAAACTGCTCTTTTTCAAGGACAGCTCTTATCAGAACTACGGCTTGCCCAAGGTCATCCAGCAGGTGCAAGTGGAGGAGTGGGGAATCTCACCCGGTTCTCCCAGATTGGAGTCTGCGCACTTAGCCACTACACCAAAAGAAGAAGAGGAAGAGATTGGATTTATATCCCACCCTTCACTCAGAGTCTCAGAGCGGTTTACAATCTCCTTTCCCTTCCCCTCCCCTCAACAGACACCCTGAGAGGTCGGTGGGGCGGAGAGAGCTCTGACAGAAACAGCTCTTTTTCAGGAACAGCTCTGACAGAACTAGGGCTTGCCCCAGGTCATCCAGCAGGTGCGAGTGGAGGAGTGGGGGATCAAACCCGGTTCTCCCAGATTAGAGTCTGCGCACTTAGCCACTACACCAAAAGAGAAGAAGAAGAGATTGGATTTATATCCCACCCTTTGCTCAGAGTCTCAGAGCGGCTTACAAACTCCTTTCCCTTCCCCTCCCCACAACAGACACCCTGGGAGGTTGGTGGGGCGGAGAGAGCTCTGACAGAAAGGGCTCTTTTTCAAGGACACCTCTTGTCAGAACTGCGGCTTGCCCAAGGTCATCCAGCCAGGTGCAAGCGGAGGAGTGGGGGAATCAAACCCAGTTCTCCCAGATTAGAGTCCGCGCACTTAACCACCACACCAAACTGGACCTGCAGAGGCCTGGGATGCTCCCACCAGAAGGGCAGCCCCCCAGGACACAAGAACCACTCACCTGCCCAAAATTCCAGGGGATGGAATAGATGAAGCTGCTCGACCCCTGGAAGACGTGGCCGTGCTGAGTCAGCACGTATTCAGTCCGCTCCTCTTCGCTTTCGAGAAAGACGGAATCCACTGCAGAGCAGAGAAAGCACAGATGCGGCTGTAGCAGGAAGACGGCAGAGGCCCAGGGCAATGAAGGGGGGTGAGCCAGGCCTCCCAGGGGGGGCACCTAAAATGTCTCTGGTTTAAAAATGCTTGAGGGACTGCCTTTCCCCGTACGTTCCCCCAAGAGCGCTACAGTCTGGGCCCCAGAATTTTCTAACTGTTCCGGGCCCCAAGGATGCTACATTGGCCGTCACAAGGGCTAGGGCCTTCTCAGTGGCGGCCCCCACCTGGTGGAACGAGCTCCCGGAGGAGATCCGGGCCCTGCGGGACCTAGTGCAGTTCCGCAGGGCCTGCAAGACGGAGCTCTTCCACCAGGCCTTTGGTTAGGGGCCGCCACTGCCCACTGCCGCCCCCCGCCCGGCTATATACCATCTTGGGGGAGGTTAGGGCTAGGAGGCCGGGTAAAACTATTATTAACATCTAACATCTAATCAATGCCTACTGGGAATGCTGGGGTGTGTTAGGGTTGTGGTCGCCCTCTTTGAGTTCCTGAGATTCCAGAATGATTGGTTACTGAGCACTTTAATTGTTTTAGTGGTTTTAAATTGTACATGTTGTTTTAACTGCATTAGTGTACCGATGTTTTACTTGCAAGCCTTTTCTTGCCTTGTTAGCCGCCCTGAGCCCTACGGGGAAGGGCGGGGTATAAATTTAATAATAAATAAATAAATAAATAAATGTCTTGAAGTAAGACTGCATTTGAGGACGTAGGACAGGCTCAGGAAATTTCATATTATGTACGGATACTCATACCTATCCTGCCAACCTAGCAGTTCGAAAGCAAGAAATTGCAAGTAGATAAATAGGGACCACTTCGGTGGGAAGGGAACAGCGTTCCGTGCGCCTTGGTGTTTAGTCATGCCGGCCACATGACCATGGAGACGACTTCGGACAGCGCTGGCTCTTCGGCTTGGAAATGGAGATGAGCACCGCAACCCTAGAGTCGGACTCGACTGGCTTTCGAGCAAGGGAACCGTTACCTTTACCCATACCTATGTAGCTGAACAAGCATCTCTTTTGGATCGCCACTCAGTAGACTCTGTAATTAGTAAATCTGGGCTCAAACTTCTAGAGTTGTTCTCCATGTTTAGTCTTTATGTCCCGCACGGGACAAGTTCTGACAAGTCTGGAGGTCCTTATCCATATCTATCCTCATTATATGCCAGCACAATAGATTATTTAGGCGTTTCACCTGCACTTTTCGACCAAGTCGACTATTTTGAAGTAAGTGATAGTCCAATTAGTGATCATTGTCCACTAAAGCTAGTATTACATTTTAACAGTTGTATTCTTTTGGCCTCTACATCTGACCCCACTGTAGATTTAACCCCTGACTACAGGAGACATAGGTGGTCAGAACAGCTACAAAAACAGTGTAGGTTGCTTTGGAGACTGCTGATATCAAGGACAGGAGACAAGTTCTATTAGGATCAGAAGCGAATGTAATTCAACACTATGAAGAGATTGTACAAATTATAAAGCCATTGCTTATCAATGACAGACCCCCAAATACTCACTCCTGTTCTACAAATGGGTGGTACGACTTGAAATGTAGAAACTTTAAGAAACTAATAACCTCGCATTTGAGCACGTACAGAAACCCAGTTTGAAAGCGGACGGAGACAAAAGGTTGTCGGCCCACTAAGTGGCTCTTTTTGACCTGAAGCGATATTAAAGGTAAAGGTACAGGTTCCCTTGCTCGAAAGCCAGTCGAATCCGACTCTAGGGTTGCAGTGCTCATCTCCGTTTCAAAACCGAAGAGCCAGCGCTGTCCGAAGACGTTTCCGTGGTCATGTGGCCGGCATGACTAAACACCAAGGCGCTCGGAATGCTGTTACCTTCCCACTGAAGTGGTACCTATTTATCTACTTGCAATTTCTTGCTTTTGAACGGTTAGGTTGGCAGGAGGCGGAACTAGAGACGGGAGCTCACTCCATCATGCGGCACCCGGGTCTCGAACTGCTGCAATCGGTGCAGCTCAAGGGCCAAGAGACTGAGCTACAGACCCGGGAGGTCCTTGGTTCAAATCTTGCCTGCCACAACTACAGTTGCCAACTCTGGGCTGGGAGATACCTGGGAATTTTGGAGGGGACCGTAGTCTGGGCGGGGTTTGAGGAGGAAGGGACGCCTGCCGGATTGCAGGTAGGACCCGACAACCCTAAAATGGGAAGTGATGTTGTAACCATTCCAGGGACGTCCAGAGGACACTCCAGTATTTGGGAAAAATCTCCCTTGCAGAAGCCATTTTTACCATAGAGCTTTTGCCCAAATGCCAGAGCACCACAGTAATGTCACAGCACGATGCCATCCCTTCCGGTGTGGCACTGCTGGCAACGTGGCCCGTGTCCTCCTCTTTCTCCTGGGAAGTCCCTCTCACCCCCTGCCGGTTGCCAGGAGAGCGTGTGAAAGAGAAACTGTTTTAAGGAAGAGTTTTGCTGTCCCCGGCTGCAAAGAATCCTAATTGGTTAGACTCCTTGTCTTACCCACCACCCAGCACTGAGCCCTTCTAAGGAAGAGACAATAAACTTATTTCTCCGTGTTGTGAAAAGACGGTGTTGGTGTGACTCACTCCAGAAGGAAAGGGGGGAAGCAAGAGAAATTTCCTTGGGAATTACTTCCCCAGGTTTCCCCTAGAATAGGTAAAGGTAAAGGTTTCCCTTGCTCGAAAGCCAGTCAAATACAACTCTAGGGATTTGGTGCTCATCTACGTTTCCAAGCCGAAAAGCCAGCGCTATCTGAAGACATTTCCATGGTCATGTGGTCGGCATGACTAGGTGCCAAGGCGCACGGAACGCTGTGACCTTCCCACCAAAGTGGTACCTATTTATCTACCTGCAATTTCTTTCTTTCTTTCGAACTGCTAGGTTGGCAGGAGCTTGGGCCAGAGACGGGCGCTCACTCTGTCACGCGGCACTTGGGTCTCGAACTGCCGAACGACAGACCTTCCGGTCTGCAGCTCAGCGTCTTAACCACTTGAGCCACCGCAGGCTGCAATTCCAACACAGTGACTCATTCAAACTGCCTTCTTGACCGCTTATGGCCCACCCCGAAACGAAAATCATCTTGGTCAATGCTACCGGACGGTGTGACGGGGAAGGTGGGGAGTTGCGAGACCCACCTGGACCTCACAGGGCGGTCATAAAAACACCCACCTGGACACCAAGGGTTGAAGAGCAAGACGAACTCCCCAAGCCTGAAGCTGGATCCTTGGTAGCCCGTGGAGGCCTCCATGGTGAGGCTGTAGCGGCCAATCCGGGCGTCCGGAGGGGAGCAGATGGCCACGGTCAGGGAGGCTCCATCCTGGCTCTCCACTGCTGAGCTCCAGGCCGCTTCTTCCAAGGAGCCGGAGACAGGGAAATGGGTCTTGGTGCCAGACACCTCACTGGGGCAAGGCCCTGTCGGAGAGAACACACAGACATGAGCACACGAAAGCCGCCTTCTCCTGAATCGGACCACCGGTCCCTCAAGGTCAGTGTTGTCTACTTCAACTGGCAACGGCTAGACTGGGCCATCCCAGGCCATCCAGGCCAGGACGAGAGACAAACAGAGGTGGTTTGCCCTTGCCTGCCTCTGCATAGCAACCCTGGGCTTCCTGGGTGGTCTCCCATCCAGACACTAACCAGGGCCAACCCTGCTTAGCTTCTGAGATACGAAGAGATTGGGCCAGCCTGGGCCATCCAGGTCAGGACAAGAGACAAACAGAGGTGGGTTTGCTATTTGCCTGCCTCTGCATAGCAACCCTGGGCTTCCTGGGTGGTCTCCCATCCAAGTACCAACCAGGGCCGACCCTGCTTAGCTTCTGAGATATGACGAAATCGGGCCAGCCTAGGCCATCCAGGTCAAGACAAGAGACAAACCGAGGTGCCCTCAGGAGGTCCAGCAGTGGGGCCAGAACTCCAGAAGCCCTCCCACTGTTGACCCCCCCAAACACCAACAGTGCATCACTTGCCCCAGAGCCCCTATCTATACCTTGTGGCTAATAGCCACTGATGGGCCTCTGCTACAGATGCTTATCCAATTCCCTCTTATAAGAACATAAGAGAAGCCAGTGTTAGATCAGGTCAAAGGCGCATCCAGTCCAACACTCTGTCACACGGTGGCCAAAAATACTGGGAGGTCCGGCAGTGGGGCCAGGGCACTAGGAGCCCTCCCACTGTTGCCCCCCCCCCGAAAGCACCAAGAAGACAGTGAATCACCTGCCCCAGACTGAGAGTTCCTACCTACACCTTGTGGCTCATAGCCACCGATGGACCTCTGCTCCATATGCTTATCTAATTCCTTCTTGATGCCATCCATGCTTGTAGCTGCCACCACCTCCTGTGGCAGTGAGTTCCATGTGTGAATCACTTTTTGGGTCCACTTTTATACATAAAAGTGCACACTTAAACATTTGTTGGACTCAAACTTTGTTCCCGTGTTTGTCCAGCCACTGCTTCAAGACTGCCAGTGAGGGGGAGCTCACCACCTCCCAAGGCAGCCGATTCCACTGCTGAACTGTAAAAGAAAAATCCCTACTATCCAGCTGGTACCTTCCTGCCCATAATTGGAACCCGTTACCCCCTCCTCGGCTGCCAAAAGGAACTGCTTTCCTCTAAGTGAGAGGGTTTCAAATACTTCTCTCTTATCACCTTGTATAAAGTAACTGGCCATTATGTGTATGGTTTATATGTATATGAAAGATTCATTACTGAAGGGGAATTTAGTCTGGCAGAATTGGAACTAATTGTTTTGTTATTTCAGGGCTATGTCTTTTCAGCTACAGTTTATAATCTTTTCCCCTCCCCAATGTGGCCGGGTCTGTTGGAACCGCATTCCTTTTGCAAGAGGAGTGAACAGGGAAGAGCCCGGCACGTTGGAAGACAGACTGAACTTGGCTCACCGTGACCTTTCACGAGCAAGACCAGTTGTTTTATGGAGTGCAGGGAGGTTATCAGCAGCATGTTTCCTTTCGCCGTTTCGGCTGTGTACTTTGCTGCAGGAACTTATGGCTGCAA
>NW_015160327.1:71960-93398 GCF_001447785.1 Gekko japonicus
GGATTTACTTCACTGCACTCGGTTATATTTTTGAGCAAAAGAAATTTTGCTTCAGTTAAATTGTCTTGCATGTTTTTGTTCCTGACAGAAGGATATTAACATGCTTTAAGAACATAAGAACATAAGAGAAACCAATGTTGGATCATGCCAGTGGCCCATCCAGTCCAACACTCTGTGTCACACAGTGGCCAGAAATACCAGGTGCCATCAGGAGGTCCAGCAGTGGGGCCAGGACACTAGGAGCCTTCCCACTGTCGTCCGCCCCCCAAGCACCAAGAAGACAGAGCATCCCTTGCCCCAGACTGAGAGTTCCTGTCTATACCTTGTGGCTAATAGCCAGTGATGGACCTCTGCTCCATATGTTTATCCAATTCCCTCTTATAAGAACATAAGAGAAGCCAGTGTTGGATCAGGCCAATGGCCCATCCAGTCCAACACTCTGTGTCACACACGTCCAAAAATACCAGGTGCAATCAGGAGGTCCAGCAGTGGGACCAGAATACCAGAAGCCCTCCCACTGTTGCCCCCCCCCAAGGACCAAGAATACAGAGCATCACCTGCCCCAGCCTTTGAGTTCCTATCTATATCTTGTGGCTAAGAGCCACTGATGGACCTCTGCTCCATATGTTTATCCAGTTCCCTCTTGAAGCTGTCCATGCTTGTAGCCGCCACCCCCTCCTGTGGCAGTGAATTCCATGTGTTCGTCACTCTTTGGGTGAAGAAGGACTTCCTTTTATCCGTTCTAACCCGACCGCTCAGCAATTTTGTGGAGTGCTCACAGGGAGTTCTTGTATTGTGAGAAAGGGAGAAAAGGACTTCTTTCTCGACCTGCTCTATCCCATGCATAATTTTAAAAATCTTGATCATGTCACCCCTCAGCCGTCGTTTCTTTGTATCATTCACCACAGATGGCTACAGAAAAGAAACTCTGTTTTCATGTCTGTTGCTGGAAACAGACTTCTGTCCCCAGAAAGGAGAAACTGGTACAATAACGGTGCTTTCCCAAGCAGAGGTTCTAAGTCCACTGAAGTCAGGCTTGGGGGAACATGCTCCACCCACTAGAATAGGGGAGTCGAACTCATTCGTTATGAGAGCCAGATCTGACATAAATGAGACCTTGTTGGGCCGGGCCACGTGTGTCATAAAATGTAGTGCCAGGTAGCGGAGATATAAACTCTATAAGGGACACAAACACAAAGATTTTTTGTTACTTAAAATAAAAACATGCTTAGAATCATAGAATCAAACATTCTATGATTCTATGAATGTTAGAGTTGGAAGGGACCTTGCAGGTCATGTAGTCAGCCCCCTGCACTCTGCAGGAGCACAGCTGAAAGATAGCCCTACATACCTACAACATACCCGAAAGATGGTCGTCCAGCCTCCGATTGAAAACGTCCAACCAAGGAGCCTCCACCACCTCCTGAGGCAGACTGTTCCACTGCTCAACCCCTCTTACAGTTAGGAAGTTTCTCCTGATATTTAGCCGGTATATCGACTCCCTTGTAACTTCCACCCATTAGATCTAGTCTTGCAATCCGGAGCAAGAGAGAATAGATCTGCTCCATCTTCTACATGACAGCCCTTCAAATACTTGAAGACTGCAATCATGTCCCCTCTAAGCCTTCTCTTTCCCAGGCTAAACAGACCCAACTCTTTCAGTCTTTCCTCGTAAGACTTGGATTCCAACCCTCTCACCATCCTGGTTGCCCTCTTCTGGACACACTCGAGCTTGTCAACATCCTTCCCAAAATGTGGTGCCCAAAACTGGACACAGGACTCCAGGTGAGGCCTGACCATAGCAAAATAGAGCGGAACGACCACCTCCCGTGATCTGGACACAATGCTTCTGTTAATGCACCCTAAGATTGCATTAGCTTACCTTTGCAGCCACATCACACTGCAGGCTCATGTTTAGCTTGTGATCCACCAGAACACCCAGATCCCTTTCACAGGTGCTGCTGTCAAGCCAAGTCCCTCCCATTCTATGTCTGTGCCTTTGATTTTTTGTACCTAAGTGTAGGACTTTGCACTTCTCTCTATTGAAATTTAAAATTTATCTCTATTGAAATTTAAAACATTAGCTCTGTAACCTGCAAAACCTACTTTTGATTTATTGACATTCACCACAGAAATCTCATGCTCAGAGTTCTGAATCTAGGACCCAGGTGAAAGCATGAAATAGCAGAATGATTAAGAGAGCCTGGTGAAGCAAGCTACGATGCAGCAGCAGAACTGGATGGAGGAGATGGCCAGTTCCACTGCGGGCCTGATGCGGCCCCCGGGCCGCATGTTTGACACCCCTGCACTAGAATCTTGTTGCCAGTTTTTGTAGCACTTCAAAGCCTGGGAAACCAGTGTGACCCAAGAGGCCAGTTGCATATACACCCCACAGGTGAACCATTCTGCTACTGGACCCCTTTTGGAAAACGATTTTCTGCCTCCACACAGTTTCCTAGTAACTTACAGATACACTGCATTTTCATAAGAGGGCTCCCCAAATTGTCGAGACGAAACAATCAAAACGCTTCCGTTTGAACCCAGCGGCACCTGAGAGACCAACAGGATTGTAGAACCAACTGGAAATTCCGAAGACAGACTTGAAGCAAAGTGTTAAGTCTTAACGAGACGCATTAAATGATGCCAAATTTCATAGAAGGGTTCTCGTTTCAGAAAGTAACACACAGCAGTATAGACCACGGCCCCTAATATTTTTTTCCAAGCAACTTTCTAGCCAAGTGGATCGTTCCAGGGGGTCAGCCGTGTTGGCCTGAAGCAGGAGAACGAATTCAGAGTCCAGTGGGGGCACCTTGAAGACCAACCAAAGTTTATTCGAGGTATGTGCTTCCGTGTGCACGCACACTTTCTCAAATACCAATTTCCAATCCAGTGTATTTGAAAAAGTGTGCAAGGTGCACAGAACTAGGGTTGCCAAATCTCCCCCCCGCGGCGGGGGAGCGTCGCCGCGGTCCGGGAGTCGGGCGGATGTTCGTGCGCGCGCCGGCAGCACGTCGCCGGAAGTGACGGGCGACGTGCTGACGTTGGGGGCGTGGCTGAGCTCGTCGGAGGGGAAAACCATATGGATTTCCCCTCCAACGAGCTCAGCCATGCCCCCAACGTCGGCAACGTGGCTGCGTCACCTCTGGTGATGCAGCTTGGGGGGCGGGGTTCCCCCTGGGCCGGAATTCCCCTGCGGCGGAAATCGGGCCGCGGAAGCGGGGGGTTCCCCGCCCCCCGGCCCAATTTGGCAACCCTAACAGAAGCTCATATCTCGAATAAACCTTTGCTGGTCTTCAAGGTGCCCCCACTGGACTCTAAATTCTTTCTAGCCAAGTAACTCTTGAGAGTCCCTTGGACTGCAAGAAGATCAAATCAGTCAATCCTAAAGGAAATCAACCCTGACTGTTCCCTGGAAGGCCAGATCATGAAGCTGAAGCTCAAATACTTTGACCACCCAATGAGAAGGGAGCCCTCACTGGAGAAGACCCTGATGCTGGGAAAGACTGAAGGTCGAAGAAGACAGGGGCGGCAAAGGATGAGAGGGTTAGACAGTGTCAGAGATGCAACGAACATGAAATTGAGCAAACTTCAGAGGACGGCAGAAGACAGGAGGGCCTGGCGGGAGCTGGTCCATGGGGTTGCGAAGAGTCGGACTCGACTGTGCGACTGAACAACAACAACTTTCTAGATCAGGAGTGGCCAAACTGTGGCTCGGGAGCCACATGCGACTCTTTCACACATGTTGTGCGGCTCCCAGCAAGGTGCCTGGGGAAGTGAAGGGGAGGTATGCCCACCTGGTCTTCCCTTCCCCAGCCACTGTTCTCTTCCCTGGGTACGCTTGAGGTGGGAGAGGGGGCAGAGAAAGAAAGCAACTTTAACTTTAAATGTGTTCACAAAGCCCCCCCCCCCCAGCTTTGAGAAAGCATTTGTCTTTTTAAGGTCGAATCTGCATTTGCATTTTAAAATCAGTTTCCTGCTGCTGTGACACCGTCTTTCTCTATGCTTGTTTGAATGTTGTTTGGAGAAGATTCTTTTAAAGCAGTGCGGAGGTGCAATGACAGTGGAGCCGCCCCGAAAGGATGATAAACATATGTGGACAGTGCAAAAGTATGCTAGCACTCTTGAGGTATGAAAACGACACCAAATGTAGACAGCTGTTTTGAAGACTGGAGTCAAAAGGCTGGGACACCGGTGGTAAAGACAAATGCAGATTCGGCCTAAATATAATCAATATCTTTTTTTACCCCTCTTGTTTTTATTCCAGGCAGTCTTATTTAATGCTAATAAGAAGCAAATTTGCATATTTCCCAATTAAAAATGTGTGTGATTTTTGTTCACGTCTCGTGGCGCTCAGACATCTGATGTTTCTTCTGTGTGGCTCTAACATGAAGCAAGCTTGGCCCACCCCCTGCTCTAGACCAACACGGTTGCCTTCTGAAACCAAGTTAAGACATCGGTAAAGAAAAGTGTCCAAAAATCAGACCCGAGACGAAAACCTAGCATCTGAAACCGCAAAAGCAAGAGAACAAATGGGAAGCCCCCGTAACCCCCGGGGTCACTCCAGGGGCCTTGACGGACAGTCTTGTCCTCCCAAGACTTTGTGTCCTCTGCCGTCGCTTGCCTCCCCCCCTTCCCTCCCTGAGATCTCTTCGCTCCCAGTCACGGAGTGTTTATTTCAAGGAGCAGCTGCTGGCAGAGGATTGATGGGATGCGGAGAGGAGAGAGTGCTCTCCACTTGCGGGCGAGGAGGCTCCGTGATCTGCCTTTCCCCAAGGTCCCTACGAAGAAACAGCAGCAGGAGCTTTGCAGGGTTAGCCAAGGAAGGGCTGCTTTGGTCAAATCTCTGGGACTGAACCGGGCAAGATGTTGGAGCAAGACGGCACCCGGCGTGCCACAACCGCATGCCCAATAACAGGGCAACGGGTGGGCAGTTGACAAACTGGGCCCCTTGTCTTGCAAACCCAGCCCTGCCCTTTGCACAGGGGAACCTTTTGTGGCCTTTGACAGACCGCTAAACCACACCGCTGGCTGGCTTTACAACATCTGCTGAGGGCCAAAAGTGGAAATTGCCCCCAAAATTGTCTACCTTTCGGGTGAGGGCAGGCCCCTTTAGATCTCTCTCAGACACACCTCCAGGTCTGGGTCCAGGACACGCTTTCCCACCCAAAGCACAGTGATTGCAGGCAAGAAGAAGAAGAAGAAGAGAAGAGATTGGATTTATACCCCGCCCTTCACTTGGAGTCTCAGAGCGGCTTACAAACTCCTTTCCCTTCCCCTCCCCACAACAGACACCCTGTGAGGTGGGTGGGGCTGAGAGAGCTCTGACACAAACTGCTCTTTTTCAAGGACAGCTGTGCCGGAGCTTGTGACTGACCCAAGGTCACATCAGCAGGTGCAAGTGGAGGAGTGGGGAATCAAACCCGGTTCTCCCAGATTAGAGTCCGCGCACTTAACCACTACACCAAACTGAAGAAGAAGAAGAAGAAGAAGAGGAGGAGGAGGAGGAGATTGGATTTATGCCCCGTCCTTCACTACCCAAAGGTGTCTCAGAGCCGCTTACAAACTCCTTTCCCTTCCCCTCCCCACAACAGACACCCTGTGAGGTCGGTGGGGCTGAGAGCGCTCTTGACAGAAACTGCTCTTTTTCAAGGACTGCTCTTATCAGAACTATGGCTTGCCCAAGGTCACCCAGCCAGCCTCCAGGTGGGACTGCTATTATTGTAGAAGCCTCTTTGGCAGAAAGAAAATATGTCAGTGGGGCGATTGGATTTGGAAAACTGGTTTAAGGAGATTTGTTAAGTTTGCATTTCACCAAGAGTACCAGCTGTCTGAAGAAGCGGAAAGCGAAGGCAGAAGTGAAGCCAGCCGTGCATAGTTGCTACCAGGGCTTTCTTTGTGGAAAAAGCCCAGCAGGAACTCATTAGCATAATAGGCCACACCCAACAGCAAAAACGTATTAACATATTAGGCCACACCCCTGACAGCACAGCTCATTGGCCTATTAGGCCACACCCCCATGTTACCAGAAGTGTGGTCACCCAGCCACACCCACCTTTTGCTTCTTATTCTGTTTTCCTTGTTTGTTGTCCAAACCCAGGGCTTTTTTGTAGCAGGAACTCCTTTGCATGTTAGGCCACACATCCCTAATGTAGCTCCTAATGAGGTCCTGCTGTTGGGTGTGGCCTATTATGCTAATGAGTTCCTGCTGGGTGTGGCCAATTTGGGAGCCAGCCGGAACTCCGTTCCTGTGCGTTCCTGTCCAAAAATAGCCCTGCCCAATGTAGGACCAGCCTTGAAAGGGCAGTTCTTGAAAGAGTTCTCTCAGCCCCACCTACCTCACAGGCAGTGTTGCTTCTAAGTTGAGATAGTGTGAGCTAGTAAAGGTAAAAGGTAAAGGTTCCCTTGCTCGAAAGCCAGTCGAATCTGACTAGGGTTGCGGTGCTCATCCAAGCCGAAGAGCCAGCGCTGTCCGAAGATGTTTCCGTGGTCATGTGGCCGGCATGACTAAACACCAAGGCGCACGGAACGCTGTTGCCTTCCCACCGAAGTGGTCCCTATTTATCTACTTGCAATGTCTTGCTTTCGAACTGCTAGGTTGGCAGGAGCTGGAACTAGAGACGGGAGCTCACACCGTCACGCGGCACACTTGGGTCTCAAACTGCTGAACTACCGACCTTCCACAGCCTGCAGTTCAGCGCCTTAACCACTTGAGCCACTGCAGCTCCTTAGGGTGGATTAGTACGATACAGTCTTTCTGCTTGTACTTGTAAATTATTCACCGAGTGCTTACATATTGATACAGCCTCCAGGTGGGGGCTGGAGATCTCTTGGAATTACAGAGGTTGGTTTCCCTGGAGAAAAGGGCTGCTTTGGATGGTGGGTTCTATAAGAACATAAGAGATGCCAATGTTGGATCAGGCCAAAGGCCCATCTAGTCCAACACTCTGTATCACACAGTGGCCAGAAATACCAGGTGCCATCAGGAGGTCCACCAGTGGGGCCGGGACACTAGAAGCCCTCCCACTGTTGACCCCCCCCCCCAAGCACCAAGAAGACAGAGCATCACTTGCCCCAGAGCCCCTATCTATACCTTGTGGCTAATAGCCACTGATGGACCTCTGCTCCATATGCTTATCTAATTCCCTTTTGAAGCCGTCCATGCTTGTAGCACCCACCACTTCCTGTGGCAGTGAATTCCAAGTGTTAATCACTCTTTGGGTGAAGAAGTACTTCCTTTTGTCCGTTCTAACCCGACCGCTCAGCAATTTCATGGAGTGCCCACGAATTCCTGTACTGTGAGAAAGGGAGAAAAGTACCTCTTTCTCTACCTCTCTAGTTACGCTGGATCCTTGGGAGTTGCCCATTGTATTTAACTGTTTTTAAAATGTTTTAACCGCATTTTTATTGCACTGCGTGCCTTGATTGCGTAACTATGGTGTTGTTTTACGCCTGTGTACTGTAAGCCGCCCTGAGCCCGCGTGCAGGGAGGGCGGGATATAAATGTAAATAAATAAATAAATAAATAAATAAATGCCTGCTCTTTCCCATGCATAATCTTATAAACCTCAATCATGTCACCCCTCAGTCGTCGTTTCTCCAAGCTAAAGAGCCCTAAGCGCCTTAACCTTTCTTCATAGGGAAAGTGTTCCAACCCTTTTATCATTTGAGTTGCCCTTTTCTGCACTTTTTCCAAAGCTATAATATCCTTTTTAAGGTGTGGTGACCAGAATTCCACGGCCTCATACCCTCCTTGAGGTCTCTCCCAGCCCCAGGCTCCACCTCTGTACAGAAATGCCCATTCTCAGATTTGGGGCCCCTTAGGAAGACCGACAACGTGTCTGCCTGCTCCATCAGAATGTGAGTTGTCGGCACGAGGCAGTCTGGGGAACGGAAGGCTCACTGGCCCTACGGTTGCCAACTTGGAGCTGAGAAATCCCTGGCAATTTGGAGATGGAATCTGAGGAGAGTGGGTTTGGGGGGATGGGAGGGATCTCAAGCTGCCCCTTTCTCCAGGGGAACTGATCTCTGCAGTCCGAAGATCAGTTGTCATTCTGAGAGGCCTCCAGGCTCCACCTGGAGGTTGGCAACATGAATCAGTCTGGGCCCCAGAGTCGTACAGCAGTGCACACAGGCGCTGTGTTTGTCAGAGTGCCTCAACATGGGCTTGGTCTATGAAGGTTGTGTTGGGGCTGTGATATGAAAGCCCTCCCGCCTGAGACCCAGAAGAGCGGCTGCCGGTCAGAGTCAGCCATGCAAGAGATGGGGACAGCAGCTGCTGCTGCTGCTGCTGCTGCTGCTGCTGCTGCTGCTTCTTCTTCTTCTTCTTCTTCTTCTTCTTCTTCTTCTTCTTCTTCTTCTTCTTCTTCTTCTTCTTCTTCTTCTTCTTGCCCCAAAGGGGCTGAATTTTTTACTGCATTTTTTAAACTACAAGAAATCAAGGGAGGGGAATCTATAAACTATGGGAGAAAGTAAAGAAAACCACTAGAAACCCAAGAGATGAAGGTCATACATGCTTACAGAATTAGCTTTTTAAACAAATGATATTTGTTAACGTTGAAGGTGAACAATCAAAGTGTTGCTTCTATCATCAATACCAGCAAATCTGACTCTATACAGAGGCCTACAAGAGCACAAATGAAATTCGCTAGTGCAAACATCAGGAAACATTAGCATCTCTATTTCCTTTAAACGTTTTTGTTCCCCACTTCATGGCCTCCCCACATCTTAAAACGGAGTCTTCTTCAGTGAATGTAATTGCTGTCTCATCTTCTCTTCCTTTGTTGCAATTCTCTTCTCTTTATCTTCTTCTCCTGTTGGTTCTTATTGTTGCAGCAATAGCTGACCCAGCCTTGGACAGAGTCAAATCTTTCCTTTTAGTTCATTTCTTCAGTTGTAAAGGTAGCTATATTGCTTTAGGTTGTATAGTCTAATTGTCTCCTGGAGAATCTGGCCACCATCTCACCGAGCAGATTATCTTCTTTAGATATTCCGGATATGTCCATAGATCATATCCATTCGCTTTATAGCCACTTGGGACAGTAGCTTCTTGAGATCTTGTGTGATGTGACCCACTCAAATAGTTCCAGGGTGAAATCCTACTGGCCACATGGATGGTTCCCCCTTCAGAGGCACCAGGAACACAACCGGCACCTCCAGTCCAGCCATGAGTTCGGTGGCAGCCTTGCTCTCCCCCAGTGGGTTTGCTCGGGGGCTGCTGGCTACTACGAGCATAGAGGTTGAGGCCTTCAAAAGAACCTCAGAAGAGCCCTGCTGGATCAGACCAGTGAGGGTCCATCTAGTCCAGCCTCCTGTCCCACACAGTGGCCAGCCAGTTCCTCTGGAGGTCCAACAACAGGGCAGAGAACATCAGAAGAGCCCTGCTGGATCAGACCAGTGAGGGTCCATCTAGTCCAGCCTCCTGTCCCACACAGTGGCCAGCCAGTTCCTCTGGAGGTCCAACAACAGGGCAGAGAACATCAGAAGAGCCCTGCTGGATCAGACCAGTGAGGGTCCATCTAGTCCAGCCTCCTGTCCCACACAGTGGCCAGCCAGTTCCTCTGGAGGTCCAACAACAGGGCAGAGAACATCAGAAGAGCCCTGCTGGATCAGACCAGTGAGGGTCCATCTAGTCCAGCCTCCTGTCCCACACAGTGGCCAGCCAGTTCCTCTGGAGGTCCAACAACAGGGCAGAGAACATCAGAAGAGCCCTGCTGGATCAGACCAGTGAGGGTCCATCTAGTCCAGCCTCCTGTCTCACACGGTGGCTAACCAGTTCCTCTGGAGGGCCAACAACAGAGCATAGAGGCCAAGGCCTTCCCCTGATGTTGCCTCCTAGCACTGGGATTCAGAGGCTGACTGCCTCTGAACATGGAGGTTCCCTTCAGTCGACTCCTTTCAGCTAGAGTTGCAATAACCCCTTGGACTACTTCTACTTTCCCACCCTCTAAAATGCCTGGACTGTGTAAACTGAGGTTGAAAGGAGGTCACCTCCTGCCATGCGTGGTGGAAAATCCCCACTGTGCAGAGGTTCCTTATGACCGTAGACCAAGGACAGTGCTCCTTTCACTGGACCCTGAGCTGTTTTTGCCGAGCAGCAGGAGGCTTCGCAGAAGTCAGGCTTCCAAAGATGTTCTCTCTCCAGAGACTGCTCCTCCTCACCCCCGCAAAGATAAACCGGCCAACCAGGGAGAAGTGCACAGTCATGGTTTGCGCCTGCCCTCTCCTCACATCCGGCCACAATGACTGGCATCTTTCATTGAACAGAGCGTTCCGTGGGCCGCCAGTCTCCGCCTTCCCACACCAAGCGGTGTGTGCCAGGCCCGTCCTCGGTCATGTAGGGTTCCCAACAGACCGGAGAAAAAGGCCGTGTCTCGTAGCTGAAGATTTTCATGGCTACCATGGAAACGGCCGTGGCTCAGTGGCTGAGCCTCTGCTTGGCATGCAGAAGGTCCCAGGTTCAATCCCCAACATCTCCAGTTAAAAGGACCGGGCAGAAGGTGATGGGAAAGACCTCAGTCCAAGACCCTGGAGAGCCACTGCCAGTCTGAGAAGACCGTATTGACACTGATGGACCAATGAGAATCTGCTTGGCATGCAGAAGGTCCCAGGTTCAATCCCCGGCATCTCCAGCTAAAAGGACCAGGCAGTAGGTGATGGGAAAGACCTTTCTCTGCTTGAGACCCTGGAGAGCTATGGGAAGGGGCTGTGGCTCAGTGGAAGAGCCTCTGCCTGGCATGCGGAAGGTCCCAGGTTCAATCCCCAGCACCTCCAGTTAAAAGGACCAGGCAGGAGGTGATGGGAAAGACCTCCACCTGAGACCCTGGAGAGCTATGGGAAGGGGCTGTGGCTCAGTGGAAGAGCCTCTGCTCGGCATGCAGAAGGTCCCGGGTTCAACCCCCAGCATCTCCTGCTAAAAGGACCAGGCAGTAGGTGATGGGGAAAGACCTCCGCCTGAGACCCTGGAGAGCCACTGCCAGTCTGAGCAGACCGCACTGACACTGATGGACCATTGAGCCTCTGCTTGGCATGCAGAAGGTCCCAGGTTCAATCCTCGGCATCTCCAGTGAAAAGGACCAGGCAGGAGGTGATGGGAAAGACCTTTCTGTGCCTGAGCCCCTGGAGAGTGGCTGCCGGTCTGAGTAGACAAGACTGACCTTGATGGACCGAGGGTCTAATTCAGTATAAGGCAGCTTCATGTACCTTCAAGTAACATTTCCTGGTGATAAATAACATTCCCAGGAAACCTCTGCTAAAGGGACAAGCCTCGTTTTTCCTCCTGGTAGTTGCCAGCTCTGGGGGAGTAGAGATCCCAAAATACCCATGAGCTAACCAGGGTGACAGACCTGCTCCTCCCTCCTTCCATGGGCCTGGAGGGGGGGGGCGCTCTGTGCTTTTGGGATGACGCTGGGGCTGCAGTGGGACACGGCCTCACAGGAGGAGTCCCTCATTACTCACACCGCACGCACACACCCTCTCCCAGGAACAGGAATAGCTTCTCCTCCACCTCCTTGTTCCCAAACAAGGTTGAAAAGTTCTTCTCTTCCCCACTCAGACAGCTGCCAATTCAGGGCTGTGAAGAATTCCAGGGCGGAGGAGTTTTTCTCCCTTCCATAGTCACAGGAGCTGTTTGTCTGGCTCTGCCGGAGGAGGAGGGTCCCCTCCCACCACCCACCCCGCTTGCTTATAAATAAAGCCTGGCCTTTGTCCCCTGGCCGGGGGCAGGCGTGTGGGCATGGTACAGAGGGCAGTGTGCAGGTATGCACTCCCCAGACTTCCTGGAACCTGCGGTTTGTGACCTGTCAGAGACAGCAGCCCTTTCTTCTGGGGGGGATAAATCGAGGCTCAGGCTGTTTGGGCACATTGTGCAGAGGAGGGCGGGGGGGGGGCTCTAAAACTCGGAGCTGCTGCAGAATTCAGGGGATATCTACATTTAGATAGATGATAGACAGACAGACATACAGACAATCTGTTCTATATAATAATTGTGTTTTGGTGGTGGCACTCTCCAGAACATTCCACACGCTCCCAAATCAGTTAGCTCCCTGATCTGTCACTCACAAGGTGTCCATATCCACTGGCTGCATTGCCTTAGTCCCGCCCACAGAAGTGGTGTCCAGCGTCTCGGCCTCAGTGTGCTGGGAGGCGACGGATGGGCTGGATGCTCTGGTGGGCAGAGGGTGACGAGGATGAGTTGAGCGGATGGGGTCCGGCGCCATAGAGGAGAAGGTGGCCAAGGAGGAGGGCGAGGCCTAGATCGAGGAGCTGCATGGGCCCGAGTGGTGGTTCAATGAACTCTGCCACCTCCGTGGCCCAAGTCGACAAGGCTGCATGCACCACCGGGGCGGGGGGCGGCGGAGGCAGCTGGGCGGGGAGGCAGTGGCAGGGCGTTCCGCCGGCCCTCAGACACCCTGTGAGGTAGGCGGGGCTGAGAGAGCTCTTTTCGAGAACTGCTCTTTTCCAAGAACAGCTCTGACCTGCACTATGTCTTTCCCAAGGTCATCCAGCAGCTGCGAGTGGAGGAGTGGGGAATCAAACCCGGTTCTCCCGGATTAGAGTCCGTGCACTTAACCACGACACCAAACTGGCCCAAAGTATAGTTTCCCTTGTGCCAAGGCTATGCCTTTTCTAGCATGGAGGGCACAATCGATCGTCAACCAAAAGGGAGACGGCAACTAAGAAATCAGAAGGAGGCCGAGACTGGGAAGGGTAGCCGTGAAGGAACTAGACCCCTTGATTATCGTTACTGCAAATGTCCCAGGGACGATCCTTCCCTCACGCTGTGCCCTGTAGCAAATTGATCAGTATGGGAAATTATACAGATGGACACAGGCTCTTATCGGTCATTTAAATTCTACCACAGCTGCACATGTTCACTGCCACAGTTCACTGTCACAGGAGGTGGTGGCGGCTACAAGCATGGATGGCTTCAAGAGGGAATTGGATGAACATATGGAGCAGAGGTCCATCACTGGCTATTAGCCACAAGGTATAGATAGGAACTCTCGGTCTAGGGCAAGGGATGCTCGGTCTTCTTGGTGCTTGCAGTCATCAACTCATGGAAGGATTAACTGACGAGCACTTTGCCAATTACACGGTTTCCCCTTCCGGCACAAGAAGCTGCTGTGCCCATAGCATCTTGCCCAGGAAACCTCCGTTTTTTCCACAGGTTTAAAATAAAGAGCATATTTTTTGTGTGAAACAAAAGGACCAGGGGTCATTTCGTAGAAAAAGAGGTGCAGGAGCTCATTAGCATAACTCATTAGCATAACTTGTTTGCATATGGCACTCCCCCTGACATCACCGGAAGTGTGTCAGAAGGCAACACCCACCGCTCAAGCTCCACTGGACTGTTCTGGATTGCTAGCTATTGGGGGGGGGGGGAAACGCGCAGATTTGTCCTCACAGAGGAGGGAGAGCTTGTACCTGAATAAAATTTGGTCTTAAAGGTGCCACTGGACTGTTTTGGGCCGGGGGGCCGGGGGAGGGGGGCTCTGCAACGTACCTGGCTGCTTCTTGCTCTGACTGAGGGCCGCTAGGAGCAGGGGGTGGGGCTTGTTGCATGTGCCCGCCCCCTGGGCTCTTTACTGCCGGAGCTCCGCTCCTGTGCACTCCTGCAGGAAAGGACCCCTGAAAAGGACAATTGTCACATGGACAAAAGGAACTGCCTTATACTGAATCAGGCCACTGGTCCATCAAAGTCAGTATTATCTACTCTGATTGGGAGCGGCTCTCCAGGGTGTCTTTCACATCATCGACTGCCAGATTCTTTTTAACGTGAAGAGAGGGCTGTGTGGCTCAGAGGCAGAGCATCTGCTTGGCAGGCAGAAGGTTCCAGGTTCCCACCCTGGCATTTCCAGTCAAAGGGACCAAGTGGTAGGTGATGGAAAAGACTTCAGCCTGAGACCCTGGAGAGCAGCTGCCAGTCTGAGTAGACAAGACTGACATTTCATTCATTAATTCATTCATTCATTCATTCATTCATTCATTCATTCATTCATTCATTCATTCATTCCATTTATACCCCGCCCTTCCCACCAAGGCAAGCTTAGGACAGCTTACATAAAATGCATCTATAAATACATAAAACATCCATAAACAATCAGTATCCTTTTTCAAAAGTGCTGGAAACAATTAAAGTGCAGAGCGATGATTCCTAAATCCAACCGTACCACTACTTAGGCGATAGTCCTGACGGTATTCTCAAATCAGCCCAATTTGATCGAGTAATTTATGTGGCGAGATAGACTGAAGGGGGTACACTCTGATATGCCGTCTTATCACAACTATTTATTACGCAGCACTTTATAAATGATGACTGTTTATAGCTGAGCTGTTTTAGATGTTTTTATGTGATTTTAATTGCATCGTATCAACTAGTGTAAGCCGCCCTGTGCCTGCTGTAAAGCGGGGAGGGCAGGGTATAAATCAGATAAATAAATAAATGGTGGTAAAACCAGGGCACAGGGTCACTCCTCCGTGTTTAAGGATGGTGTTTAATCAAAAGCCTGGTGGAAGAGCTCCATCTTACAGGCCCTGCAGAACTGTAAAAGGTCCCGCAGGGCCCTGATCTCCTCTGGGACCTCATTCCACCAGTACGGAGCCACCACTGAGAAGGTGGACCTTGATGGACCAAGGGTCTGATTCAGTACAAGGCAGCTTCATGTATAACTGGAGATGCTGGTGACCAGGGGTCATTTCATAGAAAAAGAGGTGCAGGAGCTCATTAGCATAACTCATTAGCATAACTTGTTTGCATATGCCACACACCCTGACATCACCGGAAATGTGTCAGAAGGCAACACCCACCGCTCAGGCTCCACTGGACTGTTCTGGATTGCTAGCTATTTGGGGGTGGGGAACGTGCAGATCTGTCCTCACAGAGGAGGGAGAGCTTGTACCTGAATAAAACCTGGTCTTAAAGGTGCCACTGGACTGTTTGGGGCCGGGGGGGGAGCTCTGCAACTTACCTGGCTGCTTCTTGCTCTGACTGAGGGCTGCTGGGAGCAGGGGGTGGGGCTTCTTGCATGTGCCCGCCCCCTGGGCTCTTTACTGCCGGAGCTCCGCTCCTGTGCGCTCCTGCAGGAAAGGACCTCTGCCGGTGATTGAACCTGTGACCTTCTGCAAAGAAGGCAGAGGCTCTACCACTGAGCCATGGCCCCTCTCCTGAGATGAGCAGAGGTGGTTTTGATATTGCATTCCTCTCCATAGCCAGCCCAGGCTTCCTTAGTGGTCCACCATCCAAGGAGTGATCACGGCCAGCCCTGCTTAGCTCCCAAGCTCTGACAAGCAGGGCTATTTGGACTACTATATAGCCCAGTCATGTGGAAACATGAAGGGAGGGGGAAAAAACCCTCCCCAATCAGGTGATGGAATGTGGGAAATCCTTGGTTTCAAAGCAGCCCAGGAGATATTCCCACCCTGTGTGTCTCTCCTGCAGACTCTCCACAGCTGGCCAGTATCAGCAGCTTTACAGGACTTAGTGGAGTCCTACTGGCCTCTTGAGTCTTCTGACCCCATCTGAGCTGGTAGCTGCAATACCACTCTCTGGCTGTCTATCTGAGTTGAGAAATTCCTGGAGATTTGGAGGTAGAGCTGGGGGAGACAGGGTTTGAGAATGGAAGGAAACTGAGCAGGACATAATGCCATACAGCCTGCCCTTGAAAACAGCCATGTTCTCCAGAAGAACCGATCTCTGTAGTCTGCAGGGGTCATTTCCCGCAGGAGCGCACAGGAGCGGAGCTCCGGCAGTAAAGAGCCCAGGGGTGGGCACATGAAACAAGCCCCACCCCCTGCTCTCAGCAGCCCTCAGTCAGAGCAAGAAGCAGCCAGGTAAGCTGCAGAGCCCCCCCCCCTTGGCCCCCTGGTCCAAAACAGTCCAGTGGCACCTTTAAGACCAAGTTTTATTCAGGTACAAGCTCTCCCTCCTCTGCGAGGACAGATCTGCACATTCCCCCCCCCCCCAATAGCTAGCAATCCAAAACAGCCCAGTGGCACCTTTAAGACCAAGTTTTATTCAGGCACAAGCTCTCCCTCCTCTGTGAGGACAGATCTGCACATCCCCCCCCCCCAATAGCTAGCAATCCAAAACAGTCCAGTGGAGCCTGAGCGGTGGGTGTTGCCTTCTGACACACTTCCGGTGATGTCAGGGGGTGTGGCATATGCAAATGAGTTATGCTAATGAGTTACGCTAATGAGCTCCTGCACCGCTTTTTCTACAAAATGACCCCTGGCAGTCTGGATACCTGTTTTAATTCTGGGGAGGGGGTCTCCAGGCCCCATGATCTGGAGGTTAGAAGCCATACAGAGTTCAAAACCATTCCTTATTAGTTCAGAGATGTTCTTCTTCACTTGGGCAAGGAAACTAAACAGAGACCTCAGCGATCGTGCCCGATGGAGGTCACACGTAAAATCCTGGATCCAGGTGACGGTGGTGGTCTGTGCTGGAAAAGTTCTGTGTTTTAATTTTACCTGGCCAGACGCCAAGGTCAGGACAAGCCCAGAGGGCTTCTTCCATACAAAGCCACAGTGTTTGTGGGAAAGGCAAACAGGAAGGCTTCCTGCCTTTGTTCCCTGGCAGGGTCCTTTCTGCTTCATCGCTCACTGCCTGATGTATGGAGATAAAACTGCAGCCAAGATTTTTGGAATCCCTCTCCCCTTTCCAAAAGAGGCTTCAGCGGGTCAGCTGTGGGACACGACACTGAAAACATCCATCCATTAACTTGTGCAATGGAACCCTGAATCACAGTTTAAAAACAGTTTCAGAGAGTGGCTGTCAGGATCCGGGCTGTGCCACCAGAGGCCTACTAGGCCCAGGGAGCCTGGCGGGCAGTGGGCGAGGCTGGGCCTACAACTCCCAGAGGCCCCTGGGAGGTTTTGGAGCCGAAATTGACCAATGGGGAAGAAGAGGGCTGGGGAACAAAAGGGCTGGTGCCAGAGCAAAGGCAGTTCTTTCTTCCAGAGGGCAGAGCCAGAAGGAAGGCTGCTGCAAGGAAGAGACCTTCATCCTGAGGGAAGGGTGAGTAGTCTAGTGCCACTTGGAATAGTCAGCTAGGTACAGTGTATATTTAGACTGGCATTAGGGCATTTGATTTCTTTTCTTTTCACCCACTTACTGTTATTATTCTGCACCTTGTTGTTTGACCCCCTGTAAAATAAACCTTTTCCTTGTTTCACTCTGCCTGGTCCTCACGCCTGTTATTCGGCCAAAAGGGAGGTCTGAAGGTCTTGGGAGGGTACTCTGGGCCTTCTCAAGGGATCCTAAATCCAGAGTGGTGGCAGCGTCAGGTGACACCCCACCTGAGCCGTGACAGTGGCAATGTTGGTCCGCAGTAGAGCAGCCAATTTCTCAGGGGTGCCAGCCGCCAGGTGTGAACTGGGGATCCCCGGAATTAGAGCGCATCTCCAGATGACAGAGAGATCGGTTCCCCTGGAGAAAATGGATGCTTTGGAAGGTCGACTCTGAGGCCTGGTACCTCACTGAAGTCCCTGTCCTCCTCAAGCTCCATCCCCAAATCTCCAGGAGTTTCCCAGCTTGCATCTGGCAACCCTACGGGGCTGGGTAGTTGCAGGTGGGGAGAGGATCTTCCTGACCTGGCCAAGTGGGAATCGGGTGGGGGGAAAAGATGCAGCCTGGAGACAGAAAATGGAACAAGAACATAGGAATATAAGAAGAGCCCTGATGGATCAGACCGGTGGTCCATCTAGTCCAGCATCCTGTCCCACACAGTGGCCAACCAGTTCCTCTTGAGGTCCAGCAACAAGGCAGAGAGGCCGAGGCCTTCATAAGAACACCAGAAGAGCCCTGCCAGATCCATCCAGTCCAATGCTCCATCTAGTCCAACATCCTGTCTCACACAGTGGCTAACCAGTTGCTCTTGAGGACCAATAATGGGGCAAAGAGGCCGAGGTCTTCATAAGAACATCACAAGAGCCCTGCTGGAATAGACCAGTGAGGGTCTATCTAGTCCAGCATTCTTTCTCACACAGTGGCCAGCCAGGTCCTCTGGAGGGCCAATAACAGGGCAGAGAGGCCAAAGCCTTCATAAGAACGTAAGAAGAGCCCTGCTGGATCAGACCAGTGAGGTTCCATCCAGCATCCTGTCTCACACAGTGGCCAGCCAGTTCCTCTGGAGGGCCAATAACGGGGCAAAGAGGCTGAACATCAGAAGAGCCCTGCTGGATCAGACCAGTAGTCCCATCTAGTCCAGCATTCGGTCTCCTTTGGACATCCAACAATAGGGCATAGGGGCTGAGGCCTTCATAAGAACATCAGAAGAGCCCTGCTGGATCAGACCAGTAGTCCCATCTAGTCCAGCATTCGGTCTCCTTTGGACATCCAACAATAGGGCATAGGGGCTGAGGCCTTCATAAGAACATCAGAAGAGCCCTGCTGGATCAGACCAGTGGTCCCATCTAGTCCAGCATTCGGTCTCCTTTGGACATCCAACAATAGGGCATAGGGGCTGAGGCCTTCATAAGAACATCAGAAGAGCCCTGCTGGGTCAGACCAGTGAAGGTCCATCTAGTCCAGGATCCCGTCTCACAAAGGGGCCAGCCTCCAGAGTCTCAGGCAGAGATCCTTCACATAATTTCTTAGCTCATCCTTTTAATTTTTGAAACTTGGATTTGAACCCGGGACCTTCTGCATACCAAACGGATGCTCTGCTACTGAGCCACAGCCCCACCTGTGTCCAGAGGGTCCCCAGTCTCCATCCCTGATATCTCCAGAACTGCAGGTAGAAGGTGCTGGGAAAGAGCTGCCCGTGACCCTGGAAAACAGCTGCCAGCCAAATAAGACGTGGCTGGCCTCGCTGTCGTCAGGATCCGTCATTCTCCTGGGCAACTCTCTGTGCCGGAAGTTTTGCCTGAAGGTGCGCACCGAAGAGTGATGGACCGTTTCAGCAATGAAGCATTCCTTGGGGCTTCCGGAATGTTTACTCTCTTTTGTTTTTCGTGTTGTTTTCTTCCAGCGTTTCACCACTTGACAGATTCAATTACGAGCTCTGGAGTCTGCGGCCTGGATTCCAGGAGGGCTTTGTCGGTTCTTTCTCACGGATTCTAACCCAAACACATTCCAGGGCAGGAGACGGGCAAAGACGGTCCTCACGGGCTCTTTTTGTAGCAGGAACTCCTTTGCATACTAGGCGACACCCCCATAATGTAGCCAATCCTCCAAGAGCTTACAGAGCTCTTCTTACAGGGGCTATTGTCAGCTCTTGGAGGATTGGCTACATTAGGGGGGGTGTCGCCTAGTATGCAAAGGAGTTCCTGCTACAAAAAGAGCCCGCGAGGACCTCAGATATGCAGACGATACCACTCTAATGGCAGAAAGTGAAGAGGACCTAAAGAGCCTCTTGCTCAGGGTAAAAGAGGAGAGCGCAAAAGTGGGCTTGAAGCTCAACATCAAAAAAACTAAGATCATGGCATCCGGCCCCATCACTCCTTGGCAAATAGAAGGGGACGTCGTGGAAGTAGTGACAGACTTCACGTTCCTGGGATCCCAGATCACCGCAGACTGTGACAGCAGCCATGAAATTAAAAGACGCCTGCTCCTTGGGAGGAAAGCGATGGCGAACCTAAACAGCATGATAAAAAGTAGAGACATCACCCTGCCAACAAAAGTCCGCATGGTCCAAGCAATGGTATTCCCAGTAGTCATGTATGGCTGCCAGAGTTGGACCATAAGGAAGGCCGAGCGCCGAAGAATAGATTCTTTTGAACTATGGTGCTGGAGAAGACTCTTGAGAGTCCCTTGGACTGCAAGGAGATCCAATCAGTCAATCCTAAAAGAAATCAACCCTGACTGTTCCCTGGAAGGCCAGATAATGAAACTGAAGCTCAAATACTTTGGCCACCCAATGAGAAGGGAGCCCTCACTGGAGAAGACCCCGATGCTGGGAAAGATTGAAGGTCAAAGAAGACGGGGACGGCAAAGGATGAGAGGGTTAGACAGTGTCATCGACGCAACGAACATGAAGTTGAGCCAACTTCAGAGGACGGCGGAAGACAGGAGGGCCTGGCGGGAGCTGGTCCATGGGGTCGCGAAGAGTCGGACTCGACTGTGCGACTGAACAACAACAAGCGCCTAATATGCAAAGGACTCCTACTCAAAAGCCTGGCGGAAGAGCTCCGTCTTGCAGGCCCTGCGGTTTCCAGCACTCTCCCCCAGCACCGGCCAGCAGGCCATCAGAGGAGGATTATCACCCTAAACACAATGAGCCTCTGTCACCCGGAAGTGATGTAGGCACGTCGGTGACATTGAGGGTGATGCACTGGTTTTTAGGCAAAACTCTATGGTAGAATTAGTTTCAAACCATAGAGTTTTGCCCAAAAACCACAGCATCACCTCCAATGTTACTGATGTGCCTATGTCACTTCCGGGTGATGGAGGCACATCACGCTTCTCCCCTCCCCTCTCCCGGAGCATCTTGGTAAGTGAGTCCCCCGCTGGGTTCTCATTCAGACTTGGCCACCCTAGACTTCCCACAATTTCAAGTTATGTCCTTCCTGTCTCCTGACTGGCTCTTTGGAGACTTCCTGCTCCAACTGAGCCCCTCCCCACTTCGCTCCTGTCTCTCACAGCAGTTAGTCAGTTAGTTAAGCCTCTCTCCCTCTCCTCTGTTCTATCAGAGTTTATTTCTTCTTTAATAAACCAAGTTTTTTTCCTTTAAACAGTCGGTGCTCCGTTCCTCTGCAGGTTTGAACTCTGCCAACTGATGCTCTGTCTCTCGAAAGCTCTAAGGTGCTGCTTAGACTGGAACCTGGTTGCTTCCTTGAAGCCCCCAGTCCCCCCATGCCCGCCTTCTTCTTCCCGCTATTGCTAAATTCCTGCTATTGTTCAAATCATTCCGCAGGGAGAGGAAGCCCCCCATGCTGCTGATCTGTGTCATTCCTGGGGCATCGGGGAAAAGGGAGTCATCCATCAGGAATTTCCCAGCCATGGTTCAAGACACACAGAGGCCTTGGGAGGTGATGCAAAAACAAACCAGACCTTGTGGAGGAAGCAGATATCTCTGCAGCCGTTGGGACCGGGGAGGGGGTGGGGGTGGAAAGAGGTCTCGGTTTTGTGTCAGTGAGGGTGGGGCGAGGTCTCCTGCTCCGGAATAACCAGGCCCTTTGCTGCTGGGAGATGATAGGGGAGGGGAGGGGAGGGGGGGTAGCGACCGGTGTGGTGTGGTGCTTAGAGACTCCAAATGCACTTAGTCCTCCTGAAGCTCTCTGGGTGGCCTCGGGCTAGTCATAAGAACATAAGAGACGCCAATGTTGGATCAGGCCAAAGACCCATCCAGTCCAACACTCTGTGTCACACAGTGGCCAAAGATACCAGTGCCATCAGGAGGTCCACCAGTGGGGCCAGGACATTAGAAGCCCTTCCACTGTTGACCCCCCCCCCCAAGCACCAAGAAGACAGAGCATCACTTGCCCCAGAGCCCCTATCTA
>NW_015160327.1:93796-108533 GCF_001447785.1 Gekko japonicus
TTGCCCATCCTTGGCAGATCCCCTTGGAGTGCCTCACAATCCTCACTGGTTTTCACCACCCTGAACAACTTCGTATCATCCGCAAATTTAGCCACTTCACTGCTTACTCCCAACTCTAAATCATCAATGAACCAGTTAAAAAGCAGTGGACCAAGTACTGATCCCTGCGGTACCCCACTGCTTACCACCCTCCACTGAGAAGATTGTCCATTTATACTCACTCTCTGTTTTCTATTAATTAGCCAGTTTTTGATCCATAAAAAGACATAATAGTCACCATCTCAGAAGCGGCCTACCGCACAGGGTTGTTGTGTACTGAGTCTGAGTTGTCCCTATGAACAACTCCCTTTTGAAGCCGTCCATGCTTGTAGCCGCCACCACTTCCTGTGGCCGTGAATTCGATGCTTTTGAATGATGGTGCTGGAGAAGACGCTTGAGAGTCCCTTGGACTGCAAGGAGGCCACATACCCTAAAAGACATCAACCCTGACTGTTCCCTGGAAGGCCAGACGATGAAGCTGAAGCTCAAAGACTTTGGCCACCCAATGAGAAGGGAGCACTCACTGGAGAAGACCCAAATCAGGAGACGCAAACGGCACTTGCCTGTCTCGACGTCGAAGGCCAGCTTGTCCCGCCCTTCCTCGTAGCTCCTCCCCGCGAAGTGCAGTGTGAGGGAGAAGGGCTGCCCCCGCCGCACCACCAGCTGCTGGCAGCCCATTTCCGAGGTCCGGTGGTCCCGGTGGTTGCGCTCGCATCGCAGGTCGCAGGACTGCAGCTCCAGATCTGCAAGGCCAGGAAGAGACCATGAGAGCCCTGCTCGCCATCTCAGTCTCTCTCTCACACAGATGCCAACCTCCCAGTGGGGCCTGGAAACCTCTGGAGCCAGCCACCCTTTTGCTACCGCCACCACTGCCTCCCCCCCCGCAGCTGTCAGACCCAGCGAGCACACCCCACATGTTCCTGCAGCGCCCTCCAAGATGGAAGAGAGATTTCTCTCGTGCTCCGCTTCCGAAAACAATTTGGGAGGGAGGTGGGGGGGGATCCTGTCTCCAGGCGCGGGAGGCTCACCGGATGCCTCTCCCCAATTAGCGAAGTGCTGACACTTGGAGAACTGCTCGCGGGCTTTTGGCGGCGGGGGGGGGGGAGGCACAGCTCGGCGCCCCATCCAGGGCCCAGCACTCTAGGCGAATGCCTAGTTCGCCTAGTGGGTGAGCCGGCCCTGCACATACCCCTGGCTAGAACAAGGCTTGCCAGCTCTGGCCTGGGAAATTCCTGGAGATTTGGGGGTGGAGGGCAGGGTTAGGGAGGGGAGGGGCCTCAGCAGGGTATAATGCACAGCCACGGTCTCCAGGGGAACTGATCTCTGTCGTCTGGAGGGCAGTTGTGATTCCGAGAGATCTCCAAGCCCCACTGGGGAGTTGGCAACCTATGATGTGCAAACAACACATGCCACCCCCCCTGCTCTGCAGCTGTCCACACAGGAAGAAGGAGAAGGTGAAGAAGAAAGAAGAAGAAATTGGATTTATACCCCTTGTTTCACTCGGAGTCAAGGAGCGGCTGACAAACTCCTTTCCCCCCCCTCCCCACAACAGACACCCCCTGTGAGGTAGGCGGGGCTGAGAGAACTCTGAAAGAACTGCTCCTGAGAGAACAGCTCTGAGAGAACTTGTGACTGACCCAAGGACACACCAGCAGCTGCACGTGGAAGAGCTGGGAATCAAACCCGGTTCTTCCAGATTAGAGTCTGTGCTCTTAACCACTACACCAAACTGGGAGGAAGAGGAAGAAGAAGAAGAAGAAGAGATTGGATTTATACCCGCCCTTCACTAC
Organism: Gekko japonicus; assembly: GCF_001447785.1. Lineage (NCBI taxonomy): Eukaryota > Metazoa > Chordata > Lepidosauria > Squamata > Gekkonidae > Gekko > Gekko japonicus. The sequence continues at coordinate 95,626 of NW_015160327.1, forward strand.
CTGAAGGAGTCTCAGAGCGGCTTACAGTCTCCTTTCCCTTCCTCTCGCCACAACAGACACCCTGTGAGGTAGGTAGGGCTGAGAGAGCTCTGAGAGAACTGCTCCTGAGAGAACTTGTGACTGACCCAAGGTCACACCAGCAGCTGCATGTGGAGGAGAGGGGAATCAAACCAGGTTCTTCCAGATTAGAGTCCACGCCCCTAACCACGACACCAAACTGGCTCTCAGAGACAGACAGACATTTGCCGTAGGCTGTCGAGTGAACGTGGAGCAGAGCTGAGCGCCACGCTTTGCACTAACCGCTAGCCTACACTCTCCCAAGGCTAGTTGATGGGGCTGGCATCATTCATTTCGATGGAAGGGCTGAATAAACTGCAGGCAGATCATATGTACGGAGGCTGAATGAACCGGGGAGGGGGATTTAAAGAGACCCGTTGAGGATTTGGGAGAGCTTTGTTGGAATACACAAAGCTTCCTTATACTGAATCGGGCCCTGGGTCCATCAAGTTCAATATCGCCTACTCAGACGCGCAGCTACTCTCCAGGGTCTCAGGCAGAGGTCTTTCCCATCCCGGACTACCTGATGCTTTTAACTTGAGATGCCGGGGATTGAACCTGGGACCTTCTGCATGCCAGGCAGAGGCTCTCCCACTGAGCCACGGCCCCTTCCCATAGCTCTCCAGGGTCTCAGGCGGAGATCTTTCCCGTCACCTCCTGCCTGGTCCTTTTTAACTGGAGATGCCGGGGATTGAACCTGGGACCTTCTGCGTGCCAGGCAGAGGCTCTGTCACTGAGCCACAGCCCCTTCCCATAGCTCTCCAGGGTCTCAGACGGAGGTCTTTCCCATCCCCTACTACCTGATGCTTTTAACTGGAGATGCCGGGGATTGAACCTGGGACCTTCTGCGTGCCAAGCAAATGCTCTACCACTGAGCCACTGGCCCCTCTCTAAAGAGAGAGGCTCATCCTCCTTGGAAGCCACATCAGCACTGGAAGCCCTGCCCCTTAACCAGGGGGAAAGCACTCTGTGCATCCTCAGAGATATTGCTTTATTACTATTTCACACACTTTTGAGACTCACTGACATCTCGAAAACAGGTTCCAAGGTGATCCCTGGTAGGGAGAAGGAAGCCATGAAGACAAAGTGCGGGTATGCAAAGGAGTTTCAGTGTTCCCTCTAATCTGAGTTGGTGTGAGCTAGCTCACAGTTTCTTAGCCTCCGGCTCACACCTTTTTGTCTTAGCTCAGGAAGGAAGGCTCCAGAGAAAATTAATTTATGCAGAAGCCAAAATGGCTCGCTCACAACTTTCGTGCCAGTAGCTCACAAAGTAGAACTTTTGCTCACAAGACTCCACAGCTTAGAGGGAATATAACCAGTGTTCCCTCTAAGCTGAGTTAGTGTGAGCTTTTTAGCCTCCGGCTCGCACATTTTTGTCTTCGCTCAGGAAGGGATGGCTCCAGAGCAAACTAATTTATGCAGCAGCCAAATCGCTCGCTCGCAACTTTAATGCCAGGAGCTCACCAAGTAGAATGTTAGTTCACAGGAATTCATAGCTTAGAGGGAGCATTGGATATAACGGCAGCCAATATTTGTGAGACGTTTCTTGTTATTGTAGCTGAGAGCAGTGAATCGGGTTGCCAGCCCTGGATTGGGAAATCCCTGGAGACTGCGGGGGAAGCCTGTGGTGGAGGGCAAAGTTTGGGGAGGGGGTGGGGCCTCCGTAGGGTATAAGGCCCGCCTCCAAAGTTGCCATTTCCTCCAAGGGAAGTGATCTCTGTAATGTGGAAATCAGTGGTAGATCTGCAGGCCAGTCCTGGAGAGTGGCAACTCTAGGGCCGGGCTGCCAGGAAAACAGAGCCATTGCAGTCTGGAATGGTCCCCCCACCACACAATGTTCCTTCTATCGTTGTGTGTCCCAGATCTGCACCAACACTCCCTCTAAGCTGTGGAGTCCTGTGAGCAAAAATTCTACTTTGTGGACCCCCTTCGGATTCTTCCGAAGTCCCAAACTGAGGTGATAACCTCCAAGAACTCCATTATGAAGAAATAGATGGACCTCCTGAGGGCACCTGGTCTTTTTGGCCACTGTGTGACAGAGTGTTGGACTGGATGGGCCATTGGCCTGATCCAACACTGGCTTCTCTTATGTTCTTATAAGAGGGAATTGGATAAACATATGTAGCAGAGGTCCATCTGTGGCTATTAGCCACAAGGTATAGATAAGAACTTTCGGTCTGGGGCAAGGGATGCTCTGTCTTCTTGGTGCTTGGGGGGAGGCAACAGTGGGAGGGCTTCTAGTGTCCTGGCCCCACTGCTGGACCTCCTGATGGCACCTGGTATTTCTGGCCACTGTGTGACACAGAGTGTTGGACTGGAGGGGCCATTGGCCTGATCCAACATTGGCTTCTCTTATGTTATTATATTGTTTTAAATGATAAATTATGTTGTTTTAAATGATAGCAATTAAAGACTATTAAACTTAGAATATTATGAGAAACAGCCTGAGATTTATGAAGGAATCATTGTAGAAGCCTAATTGATATAAAATAATAATCATTCATTATCTGTTTATTAAATTAGGTATTATTTGTCTAGGAGTTCGAGGAGAGGATAATAATTGTTTAACAAGCAATCACTGGTAGTGAATAAGACAATAATTTCATTTATATTAAGTAGACACTGGCAGTGCTATAGAGTAGAATTGGAAGGAATAGCTTGTATACTATTCCAAAACTGTATGATATCTGTGTTATGAACATGCGATATGGAAAATAATAAAATATATTTTAAAAATTCTTCTTTGTGAGCTACTACTGGCATTAAAGTTGTGAGCAAGCCATTTGGTTACTGCATAAATTAGTTTGCTCTGGAGCCCTCCTTCCTGAGCTAAGACAAAAATGCATGAGCTGGAGGCTAAAAAAAAGGTGAGCTAGCTCACACTAACTCAGCTTAGAGGCTACTGTATGGTTTAGTTTGGCTACTGCATCAATTACTCTGCTCTGGAGCCATCCTTCCTGAGCGAAGACAAAAATGCGTGCGCCAGAGGCTAGAAAACGGTGAACTAGCTCACGCTAACTCAGCTCAGAGGGAACACTGACTGCAAACCAGCCATGCGGATCTTCCCTGGCACAAGGAAGCAGTGAAATATTTATACTGTACAGATAAAAATATCCCAGGCAGCTCAAACAATGGCTTCAAACCATGGGAATGCAATCCAAAAGATATCGTGGAGCGATTAAAATGTCAAGTGGAGCACTTCGAAGAAAACGGCTTCAAAAAGGATATGCTTTCCAGCCTCCCCCCCCCCCACATCCTCAGACCTTGTGAGGCCAAACCAGCCGCTGACTCCAGCTGAGTCTGTTATATTTTTATGACTCCCCCCACACACACACAAATAGCAGCCTCCAGAGGCCGGGAGTTTTTCTACGGAGGAACCGGATGCGTGCTTAACCCCTTCCCTTCTTTCTCCCTCTCTCCCCAACCTGCTTTTCAGAAAAGAACTCGTGGGCACTCCATGAAATTGCTGAGCAGTCGGGTTAGAACGGATAAAAGGAAGTCCTCCTTCACCCAAGGAGTGATTAACACGTGGAACTCACTGCCACAGGAGGAGGTGGTGGCAGCTTCAAGCACGGACGGCTTCAAGAGGGAATTGGATAAGCATGTGGAGCAGAGGTCCCTCAGTGGCTATGAGCCACAAGGACCAATTTCCCACTAGCCGCTGCTCTGTCCTCACTCTTCCTCCCTCACCCCAATTCCACGTGTCAATTTCCCACCACTTGCTGCACATCCACATTTTGCCCCGCAGCTTCACCCGATTTCCCACGCGTCTTCTCGATCCTGGATGTGGCAACCCTCCCTTTCCCTCGCTGGTGGCCAGAGGGCTTGAGAAATTATTGGAGACTAGCAGTAAAGCCCGTTGTGAAAGCAATATAACGGGATCTAGAAAGAGGCTCTGGGGGAGTGCTCTGGCTTTGGGCAAACAGTGTCAATTTGCTGTGGTGACCTCAGCAGGGTATAATGACAGAGTCCACTGTTATCTCCAGAGGAACTGATCTCTGCTACCTGAAGAGCAGTTGTAATTGTGAGTGATCTGTTGCCCTCACCTGGAGATTGGCAGCAATTGTTACCCAGGACAAAATGGCTGGTTTGGAGGGTAGAGTTGGCAACCCCATCTCCTTCCCAACTAACCATCAACCTACCATTATCTGCCCCTTTGACTTCAGCTGACTTCTGCCCTCCCTTCTGCAGAGCAGTTGTAATTCTGAGTGCTCTCCAGCCCTCACCTGGAGATTGGCAACAATGGTTCCCTATGTGGGACTGACTGGTTTGGAGGGTGGAGTCTATGGCAGTGTACCTGTCTGAGGTCCCACCCCTCCTCAAACCCCACCCTCTCCAGGCTCCACCCCTCAAATCCCCAGGAATTTGTCAGCATGTAGTTGGCAACCCCATCTCCTTCCCAGCTAACCATCAACCTACCATTATCTGCCCCTTTGACTTCAGCTGACTTCTGCCCTCCCTTCTGCAGAGCAGTTGTAATTCTGAGTGCTCTCCAGCCCTCACCTGGAGATTGGCAACAATGGTTCCCTATGTGGGACTGATTGGTTTGGTGGGTGGTATATGGGATTGTACCTGTCTGATGTCCCACCCCTCCTCAAACCTCACCCTCTTCAGGCTCCATCCCTCAAATCTCCAGGAATTTCCCATCTGGAGTTGGCAACCCTATGAGGACTGGCCCCAATGTGTTTTCTCCCAAAGGCCAAAGTAGGTGACAGGACCAAGCTGAGTTGCCTACCAAGAGGCACTGAGGGGAATGTAGGGTTGCCAGCTCTAAGGAGGGAAATACCTGGAGGTTTTGGGGGTGGATTCTGTAGAAGGCAGCATTGGGCGGGGGGGGAGGACTCAGCAGGTATAATGTCATAGGGTCTACCCACCAAAGCAGCCATTTTCTCCAGGGGAAACTGATCTCTGTCATCTGGAAATCAATTGTAGCAGTGGGAGATCTCCAGGTCCCACCTGGAGTTTGGCAACCCTAGGGGAAAGTGTGCTGCACAGCAGGGGGTTGAAGAGAATGGTTTGATGGCTGCTGGGCCAAGATTGGCAACAATAGTTCCCCAGGAGCAAATAGCTGGGTTGGAGGGTGGAGTCTATGGCACTGTAACCTGTCTGAGGTCCCCATCTCCCCAGGCAGCTTTTAAAACATGATCCTGGGACCTACACACCACCAGACATTCCAACTGCCTTGCGGGGGGGAGTATGAGGTGTGGAATGGAGTGATTAGCACCAAAGCTTTAAGAGCTCTCCAGCTGTCACCTGGAGACTGGCAACAGCTTGTCTGGAGTGTGGGCAGTATGGCATTGTATCTGTCTGAGGTCCCCCTCTTCCTCCTCCTCCTCAGACCCCACCCTCAGCAGGCTTCATCCATAAAATATCCAGGAAGTTTCCAACCTGGAGTTGGCAACCCTATGTCCTGGAGTTCCAACCTGGAGTTGGCAAAAAAATTAAGTTTTACAACCCCCCCCCCACAGCCTCTGGCTAGGGAAAGGGCAGTCTTTCCCTGCAGTGGGAACCAAAGCAGCTGACATCATTCTCCTCTCCCCCATATGATCCGCACAACTACCCTATGAGGTATGTTAAGGTTGAAAGTGTGTGAATGGTCCATAATCCCCCAGGCAGTTTTTAAGTGAGGACATATGTTACCTCAGAATACAGCAGTTCCCATATGCAACTGAAAATTCCAACTGCCTTGCGGGGGGGGGGAGGTTGATGAGGTGTGGAATGGAGTGAGGTCCAATCAGCTTCCATATGCAAAAAAAGACCTTGAAACGCTGGGCGGGACTGCACAAAGCAGCCAGTCAACCCAGCCAGCGTCTTCTGAGTGGCAGTTCTTCCGGCCAAACACTAAAGGGGCCAAATTTAGAATGTTCACTACTCAATTATATATAAGGAGAGATTGGGGGGTGGAGCTAGAGGAAAGCAGAGTTTGGGAAGGGGAGGGATCTCAATAGGTTATCATGCAATATAGAGCTCACCCTCCAAAGCAGCCCTTTTCTTCAGGTGAGCTGATCCCTGTTGCCTGGAGATCAGTTGTAATAGGGTTACTGTAACACACTCTCTACACAGGGCTGTAACGTTACTGTAACACTCTCTACATGGGGCTGCCCTAGTCGCGGATCCGGAAGCTGCAGCTGGTGCAGAATGCCGCGGCCAGGCTGTTGATGGGTCTCCCTAGATGGGAGCACATCCAGCCTGTGCTGAGGACACTGCACTGGCTGCCAATAGCATACCGAATCCGCTTCAAAGTGCTGGTTCTTACCTTTATAGCTCTATATGGCTGGGGTCTGACATACCTACAGGACTGTCTTTCCCCGTATATACCCCAGAGAGCCCTACGGTCTGGGCCTCAAAATCGGCTGACCCTCCCTGCCCTGAGGGAGGCCAGGCTAGCTGCTACCTTTTCGGTGGTGGCCCCTACCTGGTGGAACGAGCTCCCGGAGGAGATCATGGCCCTGCGGGACCTCTCACAGTTCCACTGGGCCTGCAAGACGGAGCTCTTCCACCAGGCATACAATTAGGGGCCACGGCCGCCGCCCTAGTGCACGGCCCGTAATGTTGACATCAAGCAGCTGCCTCAAGAACAGGCAGAATAACACACAGAGGTCATTTCGGGGGGGATCGCGGGGGATCGCAGTTCCCCCGGGTGAGGTATGGGGGCGGAGCACATGACGAAGCCCCGCCCCCTGCTTCCGGCCTTCATTCAGCCAGGAGGAGGCAGGAGAAGAGGGAGGGTAAGTTGCTTCCTCCCCGCCTCTCCCCACCTCTGCCTGCCTGGGGCCAGGGAGGGCCTTCGCGGGGCTTCCTTGCACTCCCGCCGGCCTTGCAGGTCCACCGCCGGGCCCCTCATGGGGCTCAGCAGTGGAGCTGCAAGGCCGGCAGCGGCGGCCGGGACCGTTGGGGGCGGGGTGTGTGGCCTTATGACACACTTCCGGTGATGTCAGGGGGTGTGGCATATGCTAATGAGCTATGCTAATGAGTTCCCCTAGCTCTTTTTCTATGAAACGACCCCTGATAACACCTAAACACTTTACATGGAATAACATCAAAACACTTTGTTTGAAAGCCCTTTATTCGTTTGATTTTTAACTGCCGCCAGTACTCTGATATTTTGTAATGTTCTAATTTAAATGATGCGTTTTAATTCTGTATTATTTATGTCTTTATTCTGTATTGATGTGTTTGTCGTTGGAAGCCGCCCTGAGCCTGCTTTGCGGGGAGGGCGGGGTATACATTTGACTATAAATACATAAATAATAGTAGCAGGTCTCCAGCCAACACTCTAGTTGGGAAACACCTGGAGATCTTTTTGGGGGGAGGGGGTCGGAGCCTGAGGAGGGTGGAGTTTGGAGGAGGGCGACTCCACAGCAGGGTTCGGGGCCATAGACTTCACCCTCCAAAACAGCCATTTTCTCCATGGGAACTGTTCTATGTGATTCTATGAGGGCAAGGAGCTGTTCCAGTTGGCGGCAGAGGAGAGGACCAGAAGCAACTGGTTTGAATTACAGGCAGAAAGGGTATCGGCTGGATATTAGGAAACACTGTTTCACGGTCAGAGTGGTTCAGAGGTGGAATCAGCTGCCTCGGGAGGTGGTGAGCTCCCCTTCACTTGGAGCTTTCCGGAAGAGGCTGGACATTTGTCAGAGATGCTTTAGGCCGGTCCTGCTTTCAGCATGGGGTTGGACTAGATCAGGGGTGTCAAACATGCAGCCCAGGGGCCAGATCAGGCCCTTGAAGGGCTACAATCCGGCCCGCAAGGCCCTGGCTATTTCCTGCTTCCTTTTCCAGTTGTGCTGCTGCTACATCACTGCTTACTTTAGCAGACTCTCCTGTGCGATTAAGAGAGTCTGGTAAAGCACTGGCATTACATTTTTAATGTTTCATTTAAAGTTTAAAAAATCTTTAACTGTCTTTGTCTGTGTCCTTTATAAAGTTTCTATCTTCGCTACCTGGCATTACATTTTATGACACACTTGACCCGGCCCAACAAGGTCTCATTTATGTCAGATCTGGCCCGCAGTTTGGTGTAGTGGTGAAGTGTGTGGACTCTAATCTGGGAGAACCGGGTTTGATTCCTCACTCCTCCACTTGCACCTGGCTGGACGACCTTGGACAAGCCGCAGTTCTAACAAGAGCTGTCCTTGAAAAAAAGAGCAGTTTCTGTCAGAGCTCTCTCAGCCCCGCCTGCCTCACAGGGTGTCTGTTGTGGGGGGAGGGGAAGGGAAAGGAGTTTGTAAGCCGCTCTGAGACTCCTTCGGGTAGTGAAGGGCGGGGTATAGATCCAATCTCCTCCTCTTAGCCAGTTTGGTGTCGTGGTTAAGTGCGCGGACACTAATCTAGGAGAACCGGGTTTGATCCCCCACTCCTCCTCCACTTGCACCTGGCTGGATAACCTTGGGCAAGCCGTAGTTCTGTTAAGAGCTGTTCTTGAGAAAGAGCAGTTTCTGTCAGAGCTCTCTCAGCCCCACCTCCCTCACAGGGTGCCTGTTGTGGGGAGGGAAAGGGAAAGGGGTTTGTCAGCTGCTCTGAGACACCTTTGGGTAGTGAAGGGTGGGGTATAAATCCAATCTCCTCCTCCTCCTCCCCCCTCCCCCCTTCTTTCCAGTTTGGTGTAGTGGCTAAGTGCGCGGACTCTAATCTGGGAGAACCAGGTTTAATTCCCCACGCCTCCACTTGCACCTCCTGGATGACCTGGGGCAAGCCATAGTTCTGTCAGAGCTGTTCTCTCAAGGGCAGTTCTCGAGAGAGCTCTCTCAGCCCCACCTGCCTCACAGGGTGTCTGTTGTGGGTAGGGGAAGGTTAAGGAGATTGTGAGCCGCTCTGAGACACCTTTGGGTAGTGAAGGGTGGGGTATAAATCCAATGTCTTCTCTTCTTCTCTTCATAACAAATGAGTTCGACCCCCCCTCCCCTGGACTAGATGGTCTGTATGGCCCCTTCCAACTCTATGATTCTATGATCTCTGTAGTGAGGGGATAAATTGTAATAGCAGGAGATCTCCAGGTGATACCTGGAGGTTGGCAACCCTGCAGTGTCAGATATGTTCAGGCCTAAAGAATCCGCTGGGCCTCACCCCCTGCTTAGGATAAAGACTGGTCTTTCGCCACCCCGCCCCGTGTTGGCAGCTCGCAGGAGGTATTCATCACCCCCGCTGGCGGTCCCCCCCCCCCCCCCACCCCTACAAAAAACACGCTCCAATCTCCTCTTAACCTTCCTTTGGGGAAATGAACAAAATGAACTTTTAATGGCTCGAGTGGTCTGGCTTGTTTCCCAGGGCTTGGAGCGCCTTTCGGCTATGTTTACATGGCTACACGGAACATTCTGCCGGGCAGGTCTCTCAGTCCCCAGCTCTGCAGACGACTTCTGCGTCTTCTTTGAAACAGTAAAAAAGGCGTGCCTAAACACTTGGGAGCCTTATGGAAAAGCTAAGCAGATGCTGAGAAAGCCCCGGCTGGACCTGTTCGGCATTTTGTTTAAAAAAAGGATGATGTGATAAATTGCTTAGGGTCCCGATTAGGGGGGAAAGTGGGAGAGATGGCTAAGTACCCTTCCCTGGATAACCCAGGCGAGTCCGATCTCCTCAGGCCCTGGAAGCTAAATGGGGTCAGGTTAGTATTCAGGCAAGGGCAATTGAACAGCTTGGAACATCTCTTGCCCTATGGAGCCACACAGGGCTATTTTTGGGCAGGAACGCACAGGAACGGAGTTCCGGCTGGCTCCCAAGTTGGCCACGCCCAGCAGGAACTCATTAGCATAATAGGCCACACCCAACAGCAGAAACTTATTAGGATTGGCTACGTTAGGGGTGTGTGGCCTAACATACAAAAAGCCCGGGGTTTTGACAACAAACATGGTAAAGAGAATAAGAAGCAAAAGGTGGGTGTGGCTGTATGACCACACTTCTGGCAACATGGGGGTGTGGCCTAATATGCGAATGAGCTGTGCTGTCAGGGGTGTGGCCTAATATGCTAATGAGTCCCTGTTGTTGGGTATGGCCTATTATGCTAATGAGTTCCTGCTGGGCTTTTTCTACAAAAAAAGCCCTGGCGCCACATAGAATCATAGACTTAGAAGGGATTCCCCCAGGGTCATCTAGTCCAACCCCCTGCACAATGCAGGGAATTCACAAATACCTCCCCCTCCACACCCGCAGTGACCCCTGTTCCACACCCAGAAGTTGACAAAAAACCTCCAGGATCTCCAGCCGAACCGGCCTGGAGAAAAATGGCTTCCTGACCCCAAAGTGGCGATCAGCATTTCCCTGGGCGTGTCAGAAAGGGTCCCAAGAAGGAACTCCTTTGCATATTAGGCGACACACCCCTAACGTAGCCAATCCTCCAAGAGCTTACAGTAGGCCCTGTACGAAGAGCTCTGCAAGCTCTTGGAGGATTGGCTACATTAGGGATGTGTCTCCTAATAGGCAAAGGAGTTCCTGATACAAAAAGAGCCCTGATAGCACTGTGGCAACCCTTCCTGCCCTCCCACTCATGAGCTGCCTAAATTAGCAGAATTAGCATGGCTGTCAGATGGCCATCCAGCCTCTGCTTGAAAACCTCCCAAGAAGGAGAGCCCGCCACCTCCCGAGGAAGCCTGTCCCACTGAGGAACCGCTCTGACTTTGAGGAAGTTCTTCCTCATGTTTAGCCGGAAACTTTTCTGGTTTCATTTCAACCCGTCAGTTCTGGTCCGACCTTCTGGGGCAGCAGAAAACAACTCCGCAGCATCCTCCACATGACAGCCCTTCCGGTACTTGAAGATGGTGATCCTATCACCTCTCCGTCATCTCCTCTCCAGGCTAAACACACCCAGCTCCTTCAACCTTTCCTCCTAGGTCTCCAGACCCCTCACCATCTTCGTTCCCCTCCTCTGGACACATGTTCCAGCTTGTCTCTGTCCTTCTTGAATGGTGGTGCCCCAACCTGAACACAAGACTCTAGGTGAGGTCTAACCAGAGCAGAGTAAAGCAGTAGCGTCACATCGCATGATCTGGACACGATACTTCTGTTGTCACCATGACAGCTGTTACCATATGTAAGTCATCATGTGATAGACAGATGGAAAGAGAGACTGGATTGGCAGGATGCCTCGAAGTCTTAAGACAGGGGTTTCCAACGTGATGCCCTTGGGTGCCTGGGCACCTGTCAGCCCATTTCCTAGCACCCACCAAGTGTTTTAAGAAAGTGGGTGAGGCCAAGTGGGGCATTTGCCCAGAGAGGTTTCTGATTGGCCGTTGGAGATTTGATTGGCCATGAAGATTTCTAAAACCAAAGCACAACGATCTTCCGTGTGTGACGGATCTGGCCCGCAACAGCAACCATTTTGTGGAACCCCTTTTGTGGTTGCGCCTACCACAGGTGCAGAATTCCACAGGTGCCTACAGGCCCAAAAAGTCTGAGGACCCCTGTTTTAGGAATATACAGCTTTTTAATATCCACCATGACCACTAGAGGTAGAGTGGGTAAAAGGTGTTGGGCCACACATGCAAAAACATCTGGATGAAGAAGAAGAAGAGGAGGAAGAGGAGGGGGGAGGAGGAGATTGGATTTATACCCCACCCTTCATTAACCAAGGGAGTTTCAGAGCGGCTTACAAACTCCTTTCCCTTCCCCTCCCCACAACAGGCACCCTGTGAGGCAGGTGGGGCTGAGAGAGCTCTGACAGAAACGGTTCTTTTTCAAGAACAGCTCTGACCAGAACTATGGCTTGCCGAAGGTCATCCAGCAGGTGCAAGTGGAGGAGTGGGGAATCAAACCCGGTTCTCCCAGATTAGAGTCCGCGCCCTTAACCACAACACCAAACTGGCTTTCATAAGAATGTCTATCCTAATTCACAGGAGCTGCGATCTTGCAGGGGGTTATCCTCTCAAAAAAAATGCAGAAGAACTCGCTAGAAAAAGCAATTATGCTTGGATTGGTTAGTGGCAAAAGGAAACCAGGCCACCAAAGACCACGGTGGCTAGACGCCATAACAGTCAACACCAGCCTGAGCATGAAACGACTCAAAGAAACAGTACAAGATCAGAAAATGTGGAGAGAGCCAGCCCATAGAATCGCCAAGAGTCGGACACGACGGAATGGCTAACGACAACATTCCTTCAAAAAGACACTCAATCATTTCCAACCTTATTGCTGTTTGCATGCAAAAGAGCTGACCTGAAATCCTTGGGGGTCAGAATGTGTGCTATGCTGGAGTTTGGAACTGGAACTCAAAACATGTCATTTGCCTCTAAAAAGCAGCAGCTGAGGGAGGGGGCTGGTATGAATTGGTGACCTGGCACTGGAGAAGGGGGGGGGTCACTGTTATCCCCTGCACTGTTTTGCCCGGCAAGTCATTTTAAGATGCAATATTACATAAGAACATAAGAGATGCCAATGTTGGATCAGGCCAAAGGCCCATCTAGTCCAACACTCTCTGTCACACAGTGGCCAAAAACACCAGGTGCCATCAGGAGGTCCAGCAGTGGGGCCAGGACATTAGAAGCCCTCCCACTGTTGCCCCCCCCCAAGCACCAAGAAGACAGAGCATCCCTTGCCCCAGACCAAGAGCCCTATCTGTACCTTGTGGCTAATAGCCACTGATGGACCTCTGCTCCATATCTATATATCTAATAGCCAAGTTGCCCCCGTAGTGCAGATCGCTAAATCAGCACTCCGGGGGCACTTGGGGGGGAGGGGGAGGTTTGTGCACACATGGGCCAGTCCCCACGTGTGCACAAAAATGCTAAAAGTAGAAAAAAATTCGGGGGATGTTTAAATCCCCCCGAAAGTGCAAGAGCGTTCCGTGCGCATGCGCACGGAACGCTCTGTAGCTGACCTTGCCGCCGCCGCGCCACTGGCGCCGCCTCCTCCTCGGAGCCGGC
>NW_015160327.1:108642-114643 GCF_001447785.1 Gekko japonicus
CGCTGCCGTCGCCGAGCCTGGCAAAGGGGGGGGGGGAGGACCGGCCTCTCCGTCGCCGCCACCGCCTTGGAGCCGGGGGGGGAGGACCGGCCTCGCCGCCGCCTCCTCGGGGAGATCGAGCGGGGGGGATGGAGGAGACGGAGCTCTTCTCCCCCCGCAAGTATCGCGGGTCCCCGTCTTGTGCTTATCTAATTCCCTTTTGAAGCCGTCCATGCTTGTAGCCGCCACCACTTCCTGTGGCAGTGAATTCCATGTGTTAATCACTCTTTGGGTGAAGAAGTACTTCCTCTTATCCGTTCTAACCCAACCGCTCAGCAATTTCATGGATATGGGGAAAAGACAAGTCCCAAATCAACAATCTCCACTGCTTAAAGGTGAAGAAAAGAGACCTATTGATCAATGCTGTTTTTTGATCAGGGACAGGGAAATGCCACATGAGGGAAGCCTCCAATCCCTGTTCCCGGTGCTGCAGATCCAAACCAGATCAAGGATTCCTGTGGCTGCTTTGGAGGACCAAACTTCATGTCGGAGGCCCTTCTCCAGCTTCATGTGACCCTCAGGTTGCTTTGGCAAATCCCCCTTTTGCATTCCCTGCAAAGAATGTTGTTTCAGAAACCTCCAATGTGAAGATGAAATTTCCCCAGGACAACCACAGAGTCGGCCTCTGATTGTCCCCGTCCAATTCAGCGGCATCCACCCTAATTCAAGGGGGAGGGGTGAACGAAGACTGAGGACACAGGGTGGGGAAGAGGAAAGGTTTATAGTAGTGAAGAGCGCCTGCATAGATCCGTTGGAAAAACCCAATAATTCCTACAACTGAACACTGGTACAATAAAGTATGGGCAGGGCTATTTTGGGGCAGGAACGCACAGGAACGGAGTTCCGGCTGGCTCCCAAGTTGGCCACGCCCAGCAGTAACTCATTAGCATAATAGGCCACACCCAATAGCAGAAACTCATTAGGACTGGCTACATTAGGGGTGTGTGGCCTAACATGCAAAGGAGTTCCTGCTACAAAAAAAGCCCAGGGTTTTGACCACAAACAAGATCAACAGAATAAGAAGCAAATGGTGGGCGTGGCTGGATTACCACACTTCTGGTAACATGGGTGTGTGGCCTAATATGCTAATGAGCTGTGCTGTCAGGGGTGTGGCCCAATAGGCTAATGAGTTTCTGCTGTTGGGTGTGGCCTATTATGCTAATGAGTTCCTGCTGGGCTTTTTCTACAAAAAAAGCCCTGAGTATGGGAATATTTTATCTCAGACAAGATATCTGAATGGGTAACCCAACACCAAAATGAGTCAGAACACAGACGGTCTATGGCAAAATGGTACCTATTTCTATCAGCATCGGAAAATTCCCTACTCAAAACTCTAGGAGCCTCAAGAGTAGACGCCCGCTCTGTCTACCTATTCTTTTAGGGCCGACACAAAAAGAGATATTCGAACTCTTATATACACTTCACGATACAGCTCACAATCTAGAATGTCAAATTATCAAAGCTCTTCTAAGGCCCCGGTCACACGGAGCATATGCCGCACTAAAGCCACGAATGTCAGGCGGATTTTCGGTGCGCAATCACACCGCAATATCTGGGAAGCGTAGCGCACCCATGGCCAACCCGTGGCATCCTGCCAAAGATGCGCAGTAAAAAAACTACCTCGGAAAGTGCACTGGTATCCAGAAAACGCGGGGTAGGGGCGGGCGTCTGATCGCGGGAGCGCTAGTATCCCGTGGCATCCGGTGCCTGCCCACGTCCCATCGCAAACCGGATGTTTTTCGTAAGCACATGTGCACAAACACGTAACTGAAAGCAGTGCTGCTCTGCAGAACCGTGCATGCTCACAAATGCGAAACGCTTGCCACGCCACTTCTTTGCCACGCTCCAGCATCGCCGTGTGATCGCCAGCCAACAGCCTAAGTGCAGAGACTCGGGGGACCGTGTGATCGGGCTACCGCACTTTATTTTGGTCCGAGGCGAACAGCCATGACCCCCCCCCCCCGACGTTATCTGGCCCGTGTGACCGGAGCCTCTGTTGCCTTTTCTGGTTAATACCCCTTCAAGTTATTAATGTTAGGTTCTAACCCCAAAGTGTTATTTTTATTTTTATTTATTTTTTTCCTTCTTGGTTAGCCTTAGTTATCATAGGCCCCGGTCACACGGAAGGTTTTGGGCCGGGAGAGGGACGGATTGGGGGCGCAGGAAACGGCCGCGATCTCACCGCAACATCTGGGAAGCGGCACGCACCCTTCCCCGATCTGGCCCTTCAGGCTGAATATCCGCTGAAAAAAATCACCACCTCCAAAGCAGGACTTACCGGAGACGCCGCAGCAAGCGCGGCCATCAGATCGCCCGAGCGCCGGTCTTCTGGAGCAATTGGGGCTCCCAGCCGAACTGCGCATGCGCACACATGTGCAGCTGGCGGCCTCGCGCTCCCTTCGGTGGCTTTCTCCCCGGCATCTGATCGTGCCGGGGAGCAACTGCGCGGCGGCTCACGGGATCTGTGTGATCCCGCCGCCGTGTGTCTTTTGGTGCAGTCCCCCCCCCCCGTGTGGCAAACACCATAGGCTATCTATATTGTTGTGCTGTTCTATTGCTGTTCTATTGCAGTCCCAATTGCAACACCCATTTAAAATCTCTCACGTATATTTGATAGTTGCCATTGCTTGAATACTCAACGGTATCTGACTACTTGTTCAAATAAAGTGTGTTTAAAAATAAAAAAAAAAACAACTAGATTCTTTGCAGTGTTCCCTCTAAGCTGAGTTAGTGTGAGCTAGCTCACAGGTTTTTAGCCTCCAGCTCAAAGATTTTTGTCTTCGCTCAGGAAGGATGGCTCCAGAGCAAACTAATTTATGCAGGAGCCCAATGGCTCGCTCACCACTTTAACACCAGTAACTCACGAAGTAGAATTTTTGCTCACAAGACTCCACAGCTTAGAGGGGGGATTTGTTGCTGGCTATGCGACCCCTGGTGAAAAGGGGACACCGGCTTGGTTTTCGGGACTAGCAGAGGAATAAATGGCCAATTCCCTCTCCCATTTTTACTTTACTTCTACCCCGCCTTCTCCCCAGTGGGGGACCCCAAAGCAACTTACATCCTTCTCCTCTCCTCCATTCTATCTGCACAACAACCCTGTGAGGTAGGCTAGGCTGTGAATGTGTGACTGGCTCAAGGTCACCCCCCGTAAACTTCCATGCCAGAGCACGGATTCGGACCTGGAGTCTTTCAGATCCTAGTTCGGTGCTCTAACCACTATTTCATACTGTCTCTGGGCATAACCTGAGGACTTTCATTCTCAGGAAATACTGGAAGGGTGGGACGGGAAGGAACTCTGAAAGGAATACCTGTTCAACTTCCATGGCAACTGCCCCGTCAGAAGACGGGCCCAGGCATTAAGTCCAAAGTTTCCTTCTTTGCATCGTTGCTCTTTACGTATGTCAAATAGAAGAAGAAGAGAGAAGAGATTGGATTTATACCCCGCCCTTCACTACCCAAGGGAGTCTCAGAGTGGGTCACAAACTCCTTTCCCTTCCTCTCCCCACAACAGACAGACACCCTGTGAGGTAGGTGGGGCTGAGAGAGCTCTGAGAGAACTGAGACCGTCCCAAAGTCACCCAGCTGGCTGCGTGTGGAGGAGTGGGGGGATCAAACCCGGTTCTCCCAGATCAGAGTCCGCCGCTCTTAACCACTACACCAAACTGACTCTGTTGTTGTAGACTGTTGTTGTATGGAGGGGAAAAAGCACCCTCCTATTAATAATTGTCAGAATTGTTTTCCAGATTGGTTAGGACTTGCATTGGATTGATTTAAAACACACACACACACACCAAAAAAACCACGTTGCTTCTTAATCAAAAGTTTCTTCTTTCCCCTTCAGAAAAGGAAAGTGGATAAAACAAATGTGTTTTGTTATAAAACGAGAGACTTTACAGGGAATGTTGCCTGAGCTACCAAGTCACACTGTTCTCTCTTCTGGGGCTCCTTGTGGAATTAGCACATGTGGGGCACATGAACATGCACAGAGGAAGGAATAGGTCTGTTACCCTTTGGCAGAATACAAGGAGGCAGAAGCAATCGGTTACAGGAGTCAGAAGCCGGGAAGGGGGTGGGTGGGAGAGGTTGGGATCAGTGTTCCCTCTAAGCTGAGTTAAGTGTGAGCTAGCTCACAGTTTTTCAGCCTCCGGCTCACACATTTTTGTCTTTGCTCAGGAATGATGGGGCTCCAGAGCAGTGTTCCCTGTAAGCTGAGTTAAGTGTGAGCTAGCTTACAGTTTTTCAGCCTCGGGCTCACACATTTTTGTCTTTGCTCAGGAAGGATGGGGCTCCAGAGCAGTGTCCCCTCTAAGCTGAGTCAGTGTGAGCCAGCTCACAGTTTTTTAGCCTCCGGCTCACACATTCTTGCCTTAGCTCAGGAAGGATGCCTCCATGCAGCAGCCAAATTGCTCACTCACAGCTTTCATGCCAGCAGCTCGCAAAGTCGGATTTTTGCTCACAAGATTCCACAGCTTAGAGGGAGCGTTGCTCCAGAGCAAGTTGATTGACGCAGCAGCCTAAACGCTCACTCGTAACATGAATGCCAGGAGCTCACAAAGCGGAAGTTTGGCTCACAAGACCCCACAGCTTAGAGGGAGCATTGGTGGGGGATCCCTGCTGCAGCCTGCTGCCTTTACCTTCAGCCATGCTGTCCCACGCAGGAGTCTTCTGCCTTCTCCGCCCAGGTCTCCTCTCCTGTTGCTGCCAGCACCGCTCTCGCCGGCCCCTGGCTTCCCTTCACTCCAGTCCGCTTATATAGTCCTCTAGAGCAAACACACACCCCCAGCCAGGCCCTCATCTGAGGCAGGCCGGATGAGAAGAGGGGGGAAAGTCAGACAAACCAACCACACGACTTCCAGGGAAAACGAAGTTCACGGGTTCCAGCCTCTCTCTGCACGTCGCAAGGGGATTAGTAATAGGCATCAGTTTTTGTCAAAGGGAAAGCAGACAGTGTGAGTGGCAGACTCGGGGTGGAGCAGCTGGCGAAAGAGCCCCCTCTAGCTGACTACTCCTGGGCTTGGCCGGTTCCTCTCCCAAACAGGACTTTTGTGCCATTTGCTTTCAAAAAACAAAAGCTGGGGACCAGTGCTCCCTCTAAGCTGTGGAGTCTCGTGAGCAAAAATTCTACTTTGTGAGCTGCTACCAGCATTAAAGTGGTGAGCAAGCCATTTGCCTACTGCGTAAATTCGTTTGCTCTGGAGCAATGTTCCCTCTAAGCTGTGGAGTCTTGCGAGCAAAATTTCTACTTTGTGAGCTACTGGCATTAAAGTTGTGAGTGAGTGATTCAGCTACTGCATTAATTAGTTTGCTCTGGAGCCATCCTTCCTGAGCGAAGGCAAAAATGTGTGAGCCAGAGGCTAAAAAAATGTGAGCTAGCTCACACTAATGCAGCTTAGGGGGAACACTGCTCTGGAGCCCTCCTTCCTGAGTGAAGGGAAAAATGTATGAGCTGGAGGCTAAGAAACTGTGAGCTAGCTCATGCTAACTCAGCTTACAAGGAACCCTGGCTGCAATGCTCCCTCTAAGCTGTGTGAGTGGGAGACTCGGGGTGGAGCAGCTGGCGAAAGAGCCCCCTCTAGCTGACTACTCCTGGGCTTGGCCGGTTCCTCTCCCAAACAGGACTTTTGTGCCATTTGCTTTCAAAAAACAAAAGCTGGGGACCAGTGCTCCCTCTAAGCTGTGGAGTCTCGTGAGCAAAAATTCTACTTTGTGAGCTCCTACTGGCATTAAAGTTGTGAGCGAGCGATTTGGCTGCTGCATAAATTAGTTTGCTCTGGAGCCCTCCTTCCTGAGTGAAGGGGGAAATGTGTGAGCCGGAGGCTAAGAAACTGTGAGCTAGCTCACGCAGCTTAGAGGGAACGCTGCTGGGAATTCACACGACCTGACAGGCGTAATAATATAAAGCTATAACAATATTCAAATGGTGATTTAAAAAAACAAGGACAGCCTGTTTGGGGGCGGCGGG
>NW_015160327.1:114658-121430 GCF_001447785.1 Gekko japonicus
GGAGGGAAAAGCGGCTGCTGTGTTTGCCAGACTGGAAACGTCCGAACTTTCCCTGGCAGCCGTCCAGGTTTTTCTGTGGCCATCCCCTAAACTTCACAGCAAAGCGGGTTTGAGGGACATCTGGGACAGGCCCAGGAGGGGGCCCAATGCCTGACAAGACTGTGGGGAAGCAGGGGAGAAAAAAACTCACTTCCCAAGAGCATCCAACCCCCCCACCCGGGGCAAATAATCTCTGAGTACACAAAGCCAACCTGCCCCATTCCTACGGCAGCCGTTCCCCCCCCACGCACACACTGGAGGGCTTTTTGTCTCTGAATCCCCAGTTTTAATTCTTTTAAATTAGTCAGTTTGGTGTAGGGGTTAAGAGTGGCGGACTCTAATCTGGGAGAACCGGGTTTGATCCCCCACTCCTCCACATGCAGCCAGCTGGGTGACCTTGGGTCAGTCACAAGTTCTTTCAGAGCTGTTCTCTCAAGGGCAGTTCTCAAGAGAGCTCTCTCGGCCCCACCTACCTCACAGGATGTGTGGAGGGGAAAGGGATTGTGAGCCGCTCTGAGACTCCTTTGTGTGAAGGGTGCGGTATAACTCGTCTTCTTTTCATTGCAGAGGTATAAGGGGAAAGGCATGTCTCTGCAACACAAGGGGAGGGAGTTCTTTTCTTTTTAAATAAAGTTGGGAATTCAGAGAACCTGTTAGATCGGGATAAGGTTATAACGATATTCAAATGCAGATTTTAAAAAACTGGAGAAAATGGGAGGAGGGCCAGTGCTGGGGGTCTGGGGCAAAAAGAAACTGCAAGGCAATCTGCCTTGTAGTAGCACAGTTGCCGCTGTGCTGTGCTGGCAGCTATAGTCACAACAGGGAAGAAGAAGAAGAAGAAGAGATTGGATTCACACCCCGCCCTTCACTACCCAAGGGAGTCTCAGAGCGGTTTACAAACTCCTTTCCTTTCCCCTCCCCACGACAGACACCCTGTGAGGTCGGTGGGGCTGACAGAGCTCTGACAGAAACTGCTCTTGAGAGAACAGCTCTGACAGAACTACAGCTTGCCCAAGGTCATCCAGCAGCTGCAAGTGGAGGAGGAGTGGGGAATCAAACCCGGTTCTCCCAGATTAGAGTCCGCACACATAACCACGACACCAAACTGGCTCTGGCTAGTACATGTTGTCTTGTCCCTTCGCATCTTGACTCCCCACCTCTCCCACCTTTGGCAGTGATTTGTTTATTGAGAACAGCTCAAGAACAGCTGTGCCAGAACTACTGCTTGCCCAAGGTCATCCAGCAGGTGCAAGTGGAGGAGTGGGAAATCAAACCCGGTTCTCCCAGATCAGAGTCCGCACACTTAACCACTACACCAAACCACACAAGCCTGCCCCCAGGCAGAAAGCACCCAGATGGTAACTGCGTGAGTGAGTGTACTCGCTCAGCGCACATGGTAGGGGATCACAAAATATCACAGCAGGCTAGTTCAGGGGTCCTCAGCCAGTTTGGTGTCATGGTTGGGAGCGCGGACTCTAACCTGGGAGAACCGGGTTTGATTCCCCACTCCTTCACATGAAGCCAGCTGGGTGCCCTTGGGCCAGTCGCAAGTTCTTCCAGAGCTGTTCTCTCAAGGGCAGGCCTCGGGAGAGCTCTCTCAGCCGCACCTACCTCACAGGGTGTCTGTTGTGGGGAAAGGAAGGGAAAGGAGAATGTAAGCCGCTGTGAGACTTGGCAGCGGTCTCCCTCTGTCCTCTGTTCTGTAAATCAGCACGGCTGCCATGATCTTGCCTTATCTCTAGGGCTCAGGAAGGATATGCCAAGTAATTACACTCCCCGGAGCTTGTTAACCCGATAGGTTTGTGTGGAATACTAATGCCCTTTTGTGCTCCTGAGTCTCCTTTGCGTCAGTTTCAGGGGAGTAGCCAGGTTAATTTGGCAGCAGCAAATATTAAGCAGGACTCTCAGGTCTCCTCGGAGTAAGATCGCCCGCCTCCAGGTGGTGACTGCAGGTCTCCTGGTATTGCAACTGGTCTCCAGGCAACAGAGATCACCTGTAGAAAATGGCCCCTACAGGCTGCCATCTGATGGCACTTCACACACAGCCAAGGTGCCATCGATTTGCAACTGACTGATGGTGACCCCAGCCAGGGGTTTACAAAGCAAGTGAGAAGCAGAGGTGGCTGGCCATTGCCTTCTTCTGCAGAGTCTTCCTTGGTCGTCTGTCTTCCAAGTACTGACCCTGCTTAGTAGTGGTTAAGGGCGCGGACTCTAATCTGGGAGAACCGGGTTTGATTCCCCACTCCTCCACTTGCAGCTGCTGGATGACCTTGGGCAAGCCATAGTTCTGTCAGAGCTGTTCTTGAACAAAGAACAATTTCTGTCAGAGCTCTCTTGGCCCCACCTACCCTCTACACGGTGTCTGTTGTGGGGAGGGGGAGGGAAAAGAAAGGTGTTTGTAAGCGGCTCTGAGACACCTTTGGGTAGTGAAGGGCTGGGTATAAATCCAATCTCTCCAGTTTGGTGTAGTGGTTAAGTGCGCGGACTCTAATCTGGGAGAGCCGGGTTTAATTCCCCACTCCTCCGCTTGCACCTGGCTGGATGACCTTTGGCGAGCCAAGAGCCGTCCTTGAAAAAGAGCAGTTTCTGTCAGAGCTCTCTCAGCCCCACCTACCTCACTGGGTGTCTGTTGTGGGGAGGGGGAGGGAAAGGAGTTTGTGAGCCGCTCTGAGACTCCCTTGGGTAGTGAAGGGTGGGGTATAAATCCAATCTCCTCCTCCTCCTCCTCTTCTTCTTCTTCCTCCTCTTCCTCCTCCTCTTCCTCTTCTGCCTTCTCCTCCTCCTCTTCTTCTTCTTCTTACTCCTCCTCCTCCTCTTCTTCCTCCTCCTCCTCCTCTTCCTCCTCCTCCTCCTCTTCTTCTTCCTCCTCTTCCTCCCCCGCCCAAAGGGATGGGTCTGTACTAGGGTCGCCAGTTCCAGGCTGGGAAATACCTGGAGATTTGGGGGGTGGGGCCTGAGGAGGGCGGGGTTTGGGGAGGGACCAATTGGGTCTAATGCCATAGAGTCCACCTTCCAATGTGTCCCTTTTCTCCATGGAAACTGATCTCTGTCACCTTGGAGGTCAGTTATAGTCACGTGACATCTCCAGCCACCACCTGAAGGTTGGCAACGCTCAGGTCTATCATGCCACCTTCTCTCCCTCTTCTGGGTAGGGTCATGAAGTTGCTAGTTGCTCGATGGATGGTTCACCCCCCCCCCATGATTGTCACAAAGGAAGGGGGAAGATGAGGAAGTGAGGAAGAGGAGAGAAAGACGCCAATTCAAAAGACAGGAGTGGCCCTTGGGGAGGGATGGCCTGCGACCCACTTTGGGGTCCTGACCCACAGGTTGGGATGCACTGGTAGACAGGGGTCATTTCATTAGCATAACTTATTAGCATATGCCACACCCCCTGACATCACCGGAAGTGTGCCCCAGCCCCTCCGACAGGCAGAAGCACCTGGGACCCATTCTTTCCCCCCTCTCCTTTCCCTTCACCTCCAAGTCGGGCGAAGGAAAAGGGGAGGGGGAGGATCTCAGGCACTTCTGCCTGACAGAGGGGCTGGTGCACACTTCCGGTGATTTTATTTTATTTATTTTTATTTTTTATTTATATTGGGACTAGAAATAATGCCCGTTGCGGAAATAAATACAACGGGATCTAGAAAGAGGCTCTGGGAGAGTGCTCTGGCTTTGGGCAAACAGTGTCAGTTTCCTGTGGTGACCTCAGCAGGGTTTAATGACAGAGTCCACTGTTTTCTCCAGAGGGACTGATCTCTGCTACCTGAAGAGCATTTGTATGTTTGAGTTATCTGTAGCCCTCACCTGGAGAGTGGTAACCATTGTTACCCATTCTCCTCTCCCCTATGAGGTATGTTATGCAACTGAAAATTCCAACTACCTTGCGGGGGCGGGGGAGTTTGGGGTGTGGAATGGACTGAAGTCCAATCAGCTTCCATATGCAAAAGACCAGGTTGTCGCAGCAGTTGTGGTGTGGGCGGGACCCGGGCTTTGCCTTCTGATTGGTGGCGATATATGCTGAGGAGCAGTGCCATCAGCCATACACTAAGGGAGTGCATTTTAGAATTAGAACTTTGGCACCCACTACTCAATTATATATAAGGAGAGATTTATATCCCGCCCTACCCGTGCGGCCCAGGGCGGCGAACAAGTGATGTCAGGGGTTGTGGTATATATATGCACTGATGCAACCCTTCCTGCTCTACCTCTCGTGATTTGCCTTCTCTTTATGTTTTTATGTCTGGGGCAGTGATGCTCTGTGTTCTTGGTGCTTGGGGGGCAACAGTGGGAGGGGGCTTCTAGTGTCCTGGCCCCACTCCTGGACCTCCTGATGTACCTGGGTTTTGGCCACTGCATGACACATAGTGTTGGATTGGAGGGGCCACTGGCCTGATCCAACATTGGCTTATGTTAAGAGGGAATTAGATAAACATCTGGAGCGGAGGTCCATCAGGGGCTCTTAGCCACAGGGTATATAGATAGGAACTCTGGGTTTGGGGCAAGGGATGCTCTGTATTCATGGTGCTTTGGGGGGGGGGCAACAGTGGGAGGGCTTCTGGAGTCCCGGCCCCACTGCTGGACCTCCTGATGGCACCTGGTATTTTTGGCCATTGTGTGACACAGAGTGTTGGTCTGGATGTGCCACTGGACTGATCCAACATTGGCTTCTCTTATGGTCTTACATGGAGCAGAGGTCCGCCAGTGGAACACTCTGCCTGGGGCAGTGAGGCTCTTTTTCTCCTCTCTTCTTCCCTTCTCCTAACTGTGCCCAGCCTCCCATTGCCCCCCCCCCGCAGCAGTGGCACATTCTGTGTACCAATTTGCAAACCAAATCAGGTGTGTGCAAAGAAAACTGCCAACCTCCAGGCAGGGCCTGGAGATCTCCTGGAATCACACCTGATCTCCAGATGATAGAAATCAGTTGCCCCGGAGAAAATGGTTGTGTGTGTGTGTGTGTGGGGGGGAGATGTCTATGCCATTATATTCATGGTTGCCTACTTCCAGGTGGTGGCTGGAGGTCTCCCGGGATGACAGATGACCTCCAGGCAAGAGAGATCAGTTCACCAGGAGAAAATGGTCACTTTGGAAGGTGGACTTTATGGCATTAGTAAAGGGAAAGGTTCCCTTGCTCGAAAGCCAGTCGAATCCGACTCTAGGGTTGCGGTGCTCATCTCCGTTTCAAAGCTGAAGAGCCAGCGCTGTCCGAAGACGTTTCCGTGGTCATATGGCCGGCATGACTAAACACCAAGGCGCACGGAACGCTGTTCCCTTCCCACCGAAGTGGTCCCTATTTATCTACTTGCAATTTCTTGCGTTCGAACTGCTAGGTTGGAAGGAGCTGGAACCAGAGACGGGAGCTCACTCCGTCATGCGGCACCCCGGGTCTCGAACTGCTGAACTACCGACCTTCCGCAGCCTGCAGTTCAATGTTAGAGCCCACTGAATTCCCTCCCCTCCCCAAACTCCGCCCTCCCCAGGCTCTACCCCCCAAATCTCCAGGAATTTCCCCAGCCCTGAGTTGGCAACCATCGTCGTGCGATGGGCCCACCTTCTCCCAGCTTGCGTAACGGCACTACTCGGACCTCTCCTTTTGTGTTCTGGCAAGAAGGCGCTCTCGCATGGCTGCTGCGGCTGTCACATCTTCATTTTATTTGTCTGCCATTTTTATCGCTTCCCGAAGCCGGGGCTAAATTTAGACCTGGCCCTCGGTGGCGGCTCTGGCAGCCTGCAGCCACGAGGAGTTCGAGCACCCGATGACCGCAGACTCTCCGGCTGTCTCTCCACGGCCACGTTCCTCTCCCTAAGAAACATGAGCCGCCCTCTAGAACCCCCTTTCCCCCTCCCTCTGTCCTGCAGTGGGGCAGTGTAGTAACCGGGGTTATTTTGTATTTTTAACTGGCAAATGTAGTTAGTTTTAGCAGGAGCCCAAGGGTGGGTCCCTGAGTCTGAAGGGTGGCCACAGGCTGCAGGTTATTGGTTGGTTGTTTAGCATTGATGTGTGGGAAGGGGAGCAGGTGAGCCTGGTGGGGGTTAAAATTGAAGGCCTTCCTTAATTGGGTTGGCTCTTACAGTTCCTAAAGGTGAGAAGGACTTTTCTGTTTTTCTCTTCCAACCCCGACTCTGTATGATGGACTAAGCTTGTATAGATGTAACCTGTTGGACTGCTGTAAAAGGACTGCTGGAGTGTATTAAAGACTTGCTGGAACCAACTAGAGTTGTACTATACAAGGTAAATTAGCTAGAGACTAAACCAGTTTCTTGTTTTGGTGCACAGTATATTAGTACTAAGGTGAAGGTAAAGGTTCCCTTGCTCGAAAGCCAGTCGAATCCGACTCTAGGGTTGCGGTGCTCATCTCCGTTTCAAAGCCGAAGAGCCAGCGCTGTCCGAAGACGTTTCCGTGGTCATGTGGCCGGCATGACTAAACACCAAGGCGCACGGAACGCTGTTACCTTCCCACCGAAGTGGTACCTATTTATCTACTTGCAATTTCTGGCTTTCGAACTACTAGGTTGGCAGGAGCTGGAACTAGAGACGGGAGCTCACTCCGTCATGCGGCACACTCGGGTCTCAAACTGCTGAACTACCGGCCTTCCACAGCCTGCAGTTCAGCGTCTTAACCACTTGAGCCACCGGAGCTCCGTATATTAGTACTACTTTGCCCTAAATAACCCATTTTGCTACCTACCTGTGTGGTGGTGTGTCGGGGGGGGGGGGGAATCTGCAAAAGGGGAT
>NW_015160327.1:121447-162130 GCF_001447785.1 Gekko japonicus
GGGGGGGGGGAATCTGCAGAAGGGTATATCCCTGTTATTCTTTTTGGCCCTACCAATATTTTTTGAGTGGGACGCTGGACCCTGGGGAGGGTTGGGATTCCTACTGGAGTTTGTGAAGCCAGCCAGGCTTGTCTTTTCATTAGGGCAGGGCCCTGGCACTTCAGGTAGCCTCCCGAAGCGAGGCAGAGCTCCGCACACAAAGAGCCTCCAGTCTCAGTGCTCAGAGGGGCGGTTGTTTCCCCGGCCGAGGTGGCTCCCCTCCCTCCACCCATCGCTCATGTCTAGCACTCCTCCAGGGAATGTGCCGGGTGGCGCGGCTTCGACAAAGGCACCTCTGAAGCCCATCCAGATCATATTTGTCTTGCTGGGCGTGACAGTGGACCGCTTCACGGCCTCCCACTTGGGACCTAGCAGGGCCGAGGGATTGGGAAAGAGACCTCCTGCTCTTGCCAGGGGGTGGCTGGAGGTCTCCTGGTAAGACAGATGAAGAAGAAGAAGAGGAGATTGGATTTATACCCCGCCCTTCGCTACCCAAAGGTGTCTCAGAGCAGCTGACAAACTCCTTTCCCTCCCCCTCCCCACAACAGACACCCTGTGAGGTAGGTGGGGCTGAGAGAGCTCTGACAGAAACTGCTCTTTTTCAAGGACAACTCTTGTCAGAGCTACGGCATGCCCAAGGTCATCCAGCAGGTGCAAGTGGAGGAGTGGGGAATCAAACCCGGTTCTCCCAGATTAGAGTCCGCGCACTTAACCACGACACCAAACTGGGTCTGCCCAAGAAGAAGAAAAAGAAGAAGAGATTGGATTTATACCCCATGGCCCTTCACTACCTGAAGGTGTCTCAGAGCAGTTTACAAACTCCTTCCCCTTCCCCTCCCCACAACAGACACCCTGTGAGGTGGGTGGGGCTGAGAGAGCTCTGACAGAAGCCGCTCTTTTTCAAGGACAGCTCTGACAGAACTATGGCTTGCCCAAGGTCATCCAGCAGCTGCAAGTGGAGTGGGGAATCAAACCCGGTTCTCCCAGATTAGAGTCCGCGCACTTAACCACTACACCAAACTGGCTCTCCGGGTGATCTCCAGGTGCAAATGGAGTGAAAACGCCTCTTTGGAAGGTGGGCTCTATGGACAGTTTGGTGTAGTGGTTAGGAGAGCGGACTCTAAGCTGGGAGAACCGGGTTTGATTCCCTGTTCCTGCACATGCAGCTGCTGGGGGACCTTGGGTCAGTCACAAGTTCTCTCAGAGCTGCTCTCTCGTGAGCAGTTCTCTCAAGAGCTCTCTCAGCCCCACCTACCTCACGGGGTGTCTGTTGTGGGGAGAAGAAGGGAAGGAGATTGCAAGCCGCTCCGAGACTCCAAGTGAAGGATGAGGTATAAATCCAGTCCAAAGTCCCCTGTAAGCTGTGGGGTTTTGTGAGCAAAAATTCTACTCTGTGAGCTACTGGCATTAAAGTTGTGAGCGAGCGATTTGGCTACTGCATAAATTAGGTTGCTCTGGAGCCCTCCTCCCCGAGCTAAGACAAGAATGTGTGAGCCGGAGGCTAACAAACTGTGAGCTAGCTCACACTAACTCAGCTTAGAGGGAACACTGATCCAGTCTCTTCCTCCTCCTCCTCCTACCCCACTGAAGTCCCTCCTCTCCCCTAGCCCCGCCTTCCTCAAGCTCCACCCCCCCCAAATCTTCAGGAATTTCCCAACACAGACATGGCAAACCTAGTTCTGAGGTATTTTCCCAGGTGGAGATGTGGCCTTATGCAGGACCTTAGGAAAAATTTGCTTTACTTGAAGGTGCTCCTGGACTCTTGCTCTCTTCCACTGCTACAGACAGACTAACACGGCTGCCCTTCTTACATCTAGGGAAATGAGTGTATGTCATTTAGAGTTCTATGTAAGAGAACGCCAGGACCGCCAAGGCCGCTTCATCAGCACAACAATTCGAACCCAGGCCCCTCCATTCCAGTCCCAGTTCTCTGTCCCCTTTTCACAGGCACAAAGCCTGTACACCTCGTCCAGAGGCCCAAATGCCATCGGAAGGGAGGGATCTGGGAGCATCTGAGACGGCTGAACTTTTTAGGGGGAAAAAATGTAATTGGCATTTGCAGGGTCTGTTGATTCATCTGGGAAAATCCAATGGCACCTTTGTTTGCATCTGTTTACTTTGCTACAGCAGACTAAAATGATGACTTCTCTGAGGTGCATTTGGGAACCGGTTTTAGCTGCAAGGCAGGTTGGGAAGCCAAGCTCTGGTGAAGGCTGGAGATCTCCTGGGAATAAGTAGGATTCCTATTTATGTACTTTCTGTGCCGCTGAATGTGCCATGTGAATGTTCCCGCTGTGCTTCAGTTCTTTCTGGTGGTTCTAGACTTCTACAATCCTAATGGAATGGTTATTGCATGTCCCATTTTTGCGAATGCACTGACTCACTATGTACAGTCTGCCTTGAGTCTCTGTGAGGCAGACTATAAATAATGTAATGAACATGTGGAATTCACTGCAGCAGGAAGTGGTGGCAGCTACAAGCATAGGCAGCTTCAAGAGGGGACTGGATGAATGTATGGAACAGAGGTCCATCAGTGGCTATTAGCCGCAAGGTCTAGATGGGGGGCACAGTGGGAGGGCTTCTGGAGTCCTGGCCCCACTGGTGGACCTCCTGATGGCACCTGGTTTTTGGCCCCTGTGTGACACAGAGTGTTGGACTAGATGGGCCTTTGGCCTGATCCACCATGGCTTCTCTTATGTTCTTATGTCTGGGGCAGTGAAGCTCTATATTCTTGGTGCTTGGGGGGGGCACAGTGGGAGGGCTTCTGGAGTTCTGGCCCCACTGGTGGACCTCCTGATGGCACCTGGTTTTTGGCCACTGTGTAACACAGAGTGCTGGACTGGAAAGGCCACTGGCCTTATCCAACGGGGCTTCTCTTATGTTCTTACGTTCTCAACATAAATGAAAATTAATTAAAAAAAACCTGATCTCCAGTTGACAGAGATCAGTTTCCATGGGGAAAATGGATGCCCTGGAACACGGACTGCTTGGCATTATATGTCATTGAAGTCCCACCCTTTCCAAACCCCGCCCTCTCCTGGACCCACCCCCAAAGTCTCCAGGTATTTTCCAACCCAGACCTGGCAACCATGGAGACTTTGGGGGTGGGTCCAGGAGAGGGCGGGGTTTGGGGGAGGGGTGGGGCCTCAGCAGGGTCCAATGCCACAGACTGCACCCTTCAAAGCAGCCATCTTCTCCAGGGGAGCTGATCTCTGTCAGGTGGAGATCAGTGTTAAAAGCAGGATATCTCCAGGCCCCACCTGGAGGCTGGCAACCCTTTTGGCAACCCTACTTTTTGCAGGACAAAAAAGTCATACCCAGCGGATAGTTCAGGGTTGGGCTTCCATGTGCATGCAGACGATGAGGATTTCTGCCTTGGGAACTCACATCCCACCACTCCGCTGTTTGTTTCTCAGCTACGGCAGGGTCTGGCTTGCTTGGATCGGGGCCTCGCGAGAGGGCAACCTGCTTGCCAGCAAACGTCCTCCGCAGGGACGGCTCCTCGAGTACGACATCGGCCAGCGTGGCCGACGGGAGGCGAGAAAACAGAGCAGCTCTAGCAAAGAGAGCAGCAACCAGTCTAAACGTTGGCACCCCAATATGCCACTTTGATGTCCGTTCAAGAAAGGAGCAACCAGTCCTCTTCTGAAAAAACAGGCACGAGGGCGGAAGCTCTCCGTACGTGCGCTCTCCACACTGACCCCCCTCTCAGTTTGGTGTCGTGGCTAAGAGCTTGGACTCTAATCTGGGAGAACCAGGTTTGATTCCCCACTCCTCCTCCACATGCAGCTGCTGGTGTGACCTTGGGGCCAGTCACAAGTTCTCTCAGAGCTGTTCTCCCCGGGGCAGTCCTCGAGAGAGCTCTCTCAGCCCCACCCACCTCACAGGGTGTCTGCTGCGGGGAGGGGAAGAAAAAGGAGATTGTCAGTCGCTCCGATACTCCTTCGGGTAGTGAAGGGTGGAGTAGCCAGTCTCCTCCTCTTCCTCCTCCTTCCCTCTTTTACTTCAGATTGCCAACTATGGGCTGCAAAATTCCTGGAGATTTTTTGGGGGGTGAAGTCTAGGGAATAGGGGTTGAAGAGGGGAGGGATCTCAGCAGGCTATAATGCCATTGATTCCAGTCTCCAAAGCAGCCGTTTCCTCCACTCCATCCTCCATTTTCTCCAGGGGAACTGACATCTTGTCTGGAGACCACAACCTCGCTTGTAATTCGAGGGGATCTCCAGGCTGGAGGTTGGCAATCCTGCACCCACACACACTTTCCACGTGGCCAGACCCAGGCGGGTTGGGTTACCTGGCCCCCGCTCACACCTGGCTTGGCCCCGATCCATTAGGCTGAGCGGCTCTCAATCGCCAGGAAATGCTTGCGGGAAGCGGGTGTTAAGGGGAGACTTGCGAAGGAATTTCTCCTGGCACAGGCCGCGGTTCCGGAGGCCAAGGGCTCGGCGAGAGCTTTGCCTTGTAAATGCCTCAGGATCCATGGAGCGGTTCAGGTCACAGCGAGCAAAGTATGTGGGGGAGGGGGTGGGAGGAGAAATCCGGGCCTGGCTCGACGTTCTTATTTGTCTTGCTGGCTCCGAACACGGTTCATGCCCTTTTCAACTCCGTCAGGAGACTTTGGGATCTCGCTCCAGCCCCTGGGCACGGGCAGGCCTCCACTGGCTTCCTACAGTTCTCCATCGGCTCTGCCTTGGGTTGCCGGCTTCCAGGTGGAGCCTGGAAATCTCCCAGAATTACCACGGCTCTCCAGACGCCAGAGATCAGCTCCCCTGCCCCTCCCTTCCCCGAGCCCCACCCTCCCCAGGGAACACCCCCAAATATCCAGGAACTGCCGAACCCAGAGTTGGTAACCCCAGACCCCATGATCAAGAAGAAGAAGAGATTGGATCTATACCTCGCACTTCACAACCCAAAGGAGTCTCAGAGGGGTTTACAATCTCCTCTCCCTTCCTCTCCCCACAACAGACACCCTGTGAGGTTGGTGGAGCTGAGAGAGCTCTGGGAGAAACTGCTCTTTTTCAAGGACAGCTCTTGTCAGAACTCTGGCTTGCCCAAGGTCATCCAGCAGCTGCAAGTGGAGGAGGAGGAGTGGGGAATCAAAACCGGTTCTCCCAGATTAGAGTCCGCGCACTTAACCACTGCACCAAACTAGAGTCCGGGTGTATGTGTGTGTGTGATTGGGAATAGAAGAGAGAAGAGATTGGATTTATACCCCGCCCTTCACTACCCAAAGGAGTCTCAGAGTGGCTTACAAACTCCAGCCCTGCCCACAAGAAGAGGAGGAGGAGGAGGAGGAGATTGGATTTATACCCCGCCCTTCACTACCCAAAGGAGTCTCAGAGTGGCTTACAAACTCCAGCCCTGCCCACAAGAAGAGGAGGAGGAGGAGGAGGAGATTGGATTTATACCCCGCCCTTCACTACCCAAAGGAGTCTCAGAGTGGCTTACAAACTCCAGCCCTGCCCACAAGAAGAGGAGGAGGAGGAGGAGGAGATTGGATTTATACCCCGCCCTTCACTACCCAAAGGAGTCTCAGAGTGGCTTACAAACTCCAGCCCTGCCCACAAGAAGAGGAGGAGGAGGAGGAGGAGATTGGATTTATACCCCGCCCTTCACTACCCAAAGGAGTCTCAGAGTGGCTTACAAACTCCTTCCCCTTCCCCTCCCCACAACAGACACCCTGTGAGGTAGGTGGGGCTGAGAGAGCTCTTGACAGAAACGGCTCTTTTTCAAGGACAGCTCTTATCAGAGCTATGGCTTGCCCAAGGTCATCCAGCAGGTGCAACTGGAGGAGTGGGGAATCAAACCTGGTTCTTCCAGATTAGAGTTTGCGCACTTAACCGCTACACCAAACTTGTGTTAAAAGCACTGCAAAGACCCGATTCTGGCCAGGACCACGGTTCAAGGGCAGGAGGCCCCTCTGGGGCACTTCTAAATCGAGTCTTATCAGTGGCTATAAGCCAGTGGTGACTGAGGGGAACCTCCATATTCAGAGGCAGTAATCCTCTGGATCCCAGAGCCAGGAGGCAAAATCAGGGGAAGGCCTCAGCCTCTGTGCCCTGTTGTGGGTCCTCCAGGGGAACTGTCTGGCCACTGTGTGAGACAGGATGCTGGACTAGAGGGACCACTAGTCAAATCCAATCAAATTTTTATTGTGTAGTCAAAGACCAGCATAGATAAAATTGATGATGGACCACTGGTCTGATCCCACAGGGCTCTTCTGATGCTCTTATCAGAGGAAGACCTTGGCCTCTATGCCCTGTTATTAGCCCTCCAGAGGAACTGGTTGGCCACAGTGTGAGACAGAATGCTGGACTAGATGGACTTCTGGTCTGATCCAGCAAGGCTCTTCTGGTGCTCTTATGAAGGCCTCAGTCTATATGCTGTGTTGTTGGCCCTTCAGAGGAACTGGTTGGCCATTGTGTGAGACAGAATGCTGGACTAGATGGACCCTCACTGGTCTGATCCAGCAGGGCTCTTCTGAGGTTCTTATGAAGGCCTCGACCTCTCTGCCCTGTTGTTGGCCCTCCAGAGGAACTGGTTGGCCGCTGTGTGGGACAGGATGCTGGACTAGATGGACTTCTGGTCTGATCCAGCAAGGCTCTTCTGGTGCTCTTATGAAGGCCTCAGTCTATATGCTGTGTTGTTGGCCCTTCAGAGGAACTGGTTGGCCATTGTGTGAGACAGAATGCTGGACTAGATGGACCCTCACTGGTCTGATCCAGCAGGGCTCTTCTGAGGTTCTTATGAAGGCCTCGACCTCTCTGCCCTGTTGTTGGCCCTCCAGAGGAACTGGTTGGCCGCTGTGTGGGACAGGATGCTGGACTAGATGGACCCTCACTGGTCTGATCCAGCAGGGCTCTTATGAGTTACCATGGGGAACTCACAGGTTCTGTATGGCTGCAAGTCCCCGTGGCAGCCGTGTGTTAAAGGTGCTGTGTACTGTGTAGATTGTTTCTCCTGCCACATTATCAATGGCCAGAGCAATGCAATGACTCCAGTTTAGTTCTTTTTCTACAAGGACGCTTTGAGATTGTAATTTGTTGTAGGAATTGTGGATGGTTTTGTTGTTGACTAACAACATTTCTCCCTCAATCTCTCCCCCCTGCACATATATCACGTACACCATGATCATCTCATTGTACTACAAAATGCTTGCTTTGTTTTGTTGGTTGAGCGGCTGGTCCTTTGAAATCACCAGAAGCGTCCTCAGTTCTTTGACCACTGTGGTGTCTGACAACGGTGCACATTTCATCTTTGAAGCTGTGGCTGTATCAAGTGTTTTAGTGCACACAGCGCAGCGTTTGGCACCAAATTTCCTCATGTCTTCCCTCCCGCTTCACAAGGGGATGAGATACCCAACATGAGGCTTTTCAGTTCTTTCTCTGATACTGTGGAACATAGCACAGTTCTCTTGCTCTACTCAAGCTGGTTGGCCTTCTGTTGTTTTTCCAGCTAGAAGGATTTGTTTCCGAACATCTCAACAGCGTGGATAGTTTTTTGTGTGAATAATGTCCCACCATACAGCACACACTGAGATATCAGCAGGCAACTTTCTCACAGTAAATAAGTCCTTATTTAATACAATGTTGGTCAGAGTTCCAAGCATCCTCACTAGTTTCGTTCTCCTTTGTTTCACTTTCAGCAGTTTCTCTTTAGAATCGTAGAACCATAGTGTCGGGACCTCCAGGGTCATCTAGTCCAACCCCCTGCACAATTCACAAATACCTCCCCCTCCACAATGCCAGTGACCGCTGCTCCATGCCCAGAAGATGACAAAAAAAAAAAAAACCTCCAGGATCTCCAGCCAAACTGGCCTGGAGAAAAATTGCTTCCTGACCCCAAAGAGACAATCAGCATTTCCCTGGACATGTAAGCACTAAAGCCTTCCTTCTCCTGATCTGCCTAAGTTCACAGAATCAGCATTGTTGTCAGATGGCCATCGAGCCTCTGCTAGAAAACCTCCCAAGAAGAAGAAGAGATTGGATTTATATCCCGCCCTTCACTTGGAGTCTCAGAGGGGCTTACAAACTCTTTTCCCTCCCCCTCCCCACAACAGACACCCTGTGAGGTGGGTGGAGCTGAGAGAGCTCTGACACAAACTGCTCTTTTTCAAGGACAGCTGTGGCAGAGCTTGTGACTGACCCAAGGTCACATCAGCAGGTGCATGTGGAGGAGTGGGGAATCAAACCCGGTTCTCCCAGATCAGAGTCTGCACACTTAACCACTACACCAAGCTGGAGAGCCCACCACCACCTGAGGAAGCCTCTTTTCACTGAGGAACCGCTCAACTGCCAGGAAGTTCTTTTCAGTGTTTAGTGGAAGCTGTGCTTGGTGTTGAACAAGAGGGGTTTCTATATCATCCTTATCATATCTGCTTTTCCCTGTTTTAAAGAGCCCCGACTCTGGTCTCCCAGGCTAGCCCAATCTCATCAGATCTTGCAAGCTAAGCAGGGTTGATCCTGATTAGTACTTGGATGGGAGACCGTCACAGTAGTCCAGGGCCACTACCAATGTTCCCTCTAAGCAGTGGAGTCTTAATAAAAGGCAAACGATTTATGCAATCTGAAGAGAAACCAGAGTAGGTTAGCAAAGCAAAGGGGCAATTGTTCAGATACATGCTGGAAGTGTAAAAATAAGATAGGCACATTTTATCATATGTGGTGGTTATGTGATGTTTCAAAAAAATTTTTGGAAATGGGTGCACTGTATAATGGGAAAAAAATAGTAAGATGTAACATTCC
Organism: Gekko japonicus; assembly: GCF_001447785.1. NCBI lineage: Eukaryota > Metazoa > Chordata > Lepidosauria > Squamata > Gekkonidae > Gekko > Gekko japonicus. The sequence goes on from NW_015160327.1 coordinate 130,231, forward strand.
CTTTACTCTAGAATTGTTATTGTGAAATATTTTTCCGAAAGAATTTGAGGAAGCTGACAGATATCTGATTGTATACATGTCAACGGCGGCAAGGATATTGTATGCCAAATACTGGAAGACTCAAGAAACACCAACTAAACAGGAATATATTAATAAACTTTTAGAAGCGGCGGAAATAGATAAACTAACCATGGAAATGAGAGGTACGAAGAAATGGACATTTCAGAAAACCTGGAAGAGACTATATGGTATTCCCAGTAGTCATGTATGGCTGCGAGAGTTGGACTATAAGGAAGGCCGAGCGCCAAAGAATAGATTCTTTTGAACTATGGTGCTGGAGAAGACTCTTGAGAATCCCTTGGACTGCAAGAAGATCAGATCAGTCAATCCTAAAAGAAATCAACCCAGACTGTTCCCTGGAAGGCCAGATAATGAAACTGAAGCTTAAATACTTTGGCCACCAAATGAGAAGGGAGCACTCACTGGAAAAGACCCTGATGCTGGGAAAGATTGAAGGTCATAGAAGACGGGGACGGCAAAGGATGAGATGGTTGGACAGTGTCATCAATGCAACGAACATGAAACTGAGCAAACTTCAGAGGACAGCGGAAGACAGGAGGGCCTGGCGGGATCTAGTCCATGGGGTCGCGAAGAGTCGGACTTGACTGTGCGACTGAACAAAAAAAAAATATGATTGGTATAATGTGAATGGAGTTAAAGATTAAGCTGATATGACAGAAATAATATTTGAGGATGTAGTAATATATAATAATGGAGTTAGAGAATACTAACAAATATTAGAGAATAATGAAGCGATGGATTAGGTGTAGTAACAAACTGTAATAAGTCTCTTGGTTTATATGTTGTTTGTTGTAGTTGTTTATATCTGTGTTTAGAAATATAAGAAAACAATAAAAGTGTACCTTCAAGTACTTAAAAAAAATAAGCAGTGGGCTCTTGTGAGCAAAAATTCTACTTTGTGAGCTACTGGCATTAAAGCGGTGAGCGAGCGATGTGGCTGCTGCATAAATCAGTTTGCTCTGGAGCCATCCTTTCTGAGCTAAGACAAAAATGTGTGAGCTGGAGGCTAAGAAACTGTGAGCTACCTCACACTGACTCAGCTTAGAGGGAACACTGGTCGCTACGCAGAGGGCAGGCAGTGGGGAACCAGTCCTGTTCACCTGCCCTGACTTGGATGACTCTGAGATTCCTTCAGGTCGTGAAGGGCGGGGTAGACATCCAGTCTCCTCCTCCTCCTCCTCTTCTTCTTGAAGCAAAGCAAAAAATAAAACAAAATCCTGGCAGCGTCGTGGCGGAGCTCTCTGGGCCGTGAGCATTCAAGGTATGCTGTGGGGTTAACGATGTAATTGGATGCCGGAGCGGAGCGTGTTTGGCTGCCTGTCAAGTCCAAAGCCTGTTGGGATGCCCAGATCTCTTTTTGATCCTAGGTAAGCCTCCTCCAGCTGTGTGCCCAGTGCCAATCCTGCCACTCAGCAAGGGCAGGCTTGGCAGCCCAAGGCACCTGTCAATACCCAGGAAGCTCTGGGCTGCCAAAGAGCGGCACGCCAGGGCACTGGCAGAGGCCCCTGCTTTCTGTTCCGTGCTGCGGATGACAAGAGCGGGAGGAGGAGAGGGAGAGGACGCAGGGCGTGATGGATGACGGGGGTGGGTGGGTGGGTGGGTGGGCGGGCATCGCTTCTTCTGAACACTGAATATCTCTGCAAGGATTCAGGGCTCATTCCAGGTTTTGGGCTGCTTTCCAAACAGTTCAGGGGCCCAGAAAGAAGGGGCGGGAGGAAAGAGGTTTCTTCTCTGCATTGAAGCCCTCGCCCTGTCCAAAGAATCTGACAGGTCTTTGAGAGGAGACTGTGAATGGCAGGCGGGCGGCGAGAGAGGAACAGATGCCTTTCTGTTACCTGGCAAGGACGCTGGAGCCAATGCAGGCCGAATCTGCATTTGTCTTTCCCACTGGTGTGCCAGCCTTTTGACTCCCGTCTTCAAAACAGCTGTCTACATTTGGTGTCGTTTTCACACCTCAAGAGTGCTAGCGTACATTTGCACATCCACATATGTTTATCATCCTTTCGGGACGGCTCCACTGTCATTGCACCTCCGCACTGCTTTAAAGGAATCTTCTCCAAACGAGCATAGAGAAAGGCGGCCTCACAGCAGCACGAAACTGATTTAAAAATACAAATGCAGATTCGACCAGTTATAATCTGTCCCTGTCCTGAAGGGGCCGAAGAAGAAGAGAGAAGAAGAAGAGATTGGATTTATACCCCGCCCATCACTTGGAGTCTCAGAGGGGCTTACAAACTCCTTTCCCTCCCCCTCCGCACAACAGACACCCTGTGAGGCGGGTGGGGCTGAGAGAGCTCTGGCAGAAACTGCTCTTTCAGGAACAGCTGTGTCAGAGCTTGTGACTGACCCAAGGTCACATCAGCAGGTGCAAGTGGAGGAGTGGGGGATCAAACCCGGTTCTCCCAGATTAGAGTCCGCGCACTTAACCACGACACCAAACTGAGAAGAGAAGAAGAGACTGGATTTATACCCCGCCCTTCACTCGGAGTCTCAGAGCGGCTTACAAACTGCTTTCCCTCCCCCTCCCCACCACAGACACCCTGAGAGGTGGGTGGGGCTGAGAGAGCTCTGACAGAAACGGCTCTTTTTTCAAGGACAGCTCTTATCAGAACTATGCCTTGCCCAAGGCCATCCGGCAGGTGCAAGTGGAGGAGGAGTGGGGAATCTCCCAGATTAGAGTCCCCACACTTATCCACGACACCAAACTGGCTCTCAAAGCCACTGAACCTCTTATACCTGGGAGTGCCAGTATGACAAACGGCCTGGAGGAGCCAGGAGAAAAATTGAACCCTGCCCTGGCACTGCCCCCAGGTGGGAGACAGACTGTGCTTGTGAGAAGCCCACCCCCCACCCTGCCCCGCAGTTGCTTGGAGCCAGTTCTGAACCCCGACTGGCACCAGTGAGGAGGCCAAGATGAGCTCATGAGCCGCATGAGATGGATTTCATGCTGTTTGAGAACCTTCCTGGAAAATGTCATGGGTGTTACTGAAACGGTTTTGGATCCCCTCAGAAGTGCTTGGTTGTCTCTCCTGAGCAGGAATCTGAAAACTTGACCAGAAAAAATGGTTTCGGAGAAATCTCAGAGGCAAGTTAGGAGCCTGTAAAGCCTGGGGGAGAACTTAAGAACCTCAGAAGAGCCCTGCTGGATCAGACCAATAGTGGTTGGTGTCATGGTTGAGTGCGCGGACTCTAATCTGGGAGAACCAGGTTTGATTCCCCACTTCTCCACTCGCACCTGGCTGGATGGCCTTGGGCAAGCCGCAGTTCTGTCACCTTTCACCTAGTATTTGAAAGAGCAACCTCCAAGGAATACCAGGGCCGTGACGCAGAGGCAGGCAATGGCAAGCCACCTCGGAAACATCTCTTGACTTAAAAACAAGTCTAGCTCAACACCTAGTGATGCGTAACGCTAAAAAAGCTAGAACAGACAATCTTAGGATCCCCCGGCTATACTACACAGAATGCCATATAGTAATTATTATTTACCCATGACCTGGTCCTTTTACCTGGAGATGCCAGGGATCGAACCTGGGACCTTCTACATGCCAAGCAGAGGCTCCGTACCACTGAGCCACAGCCCCTCCCTGTGACAAATCCTCCTTGTCTGCTCTGACTGGCAGCAGCTGTCTGAGATCTTAGGCACATCACCTCCTACATAATCCTTTTAGCTGGAGATGCCGGGGATTGAACCCGGGACCTTCTGCATGCCAGGCAGAGGCTCTATCATGGCCCCTTCCCATAGCTCTCCAGGGTCTCCGGCAGAGGTCTTTCCCATCACCTACTGCCAGGTCCTTTTAGCTGGAGATGCCGGGGACTGAATCTGGGACCTCCTGCATGCCAGGCAGAGGCTTTTCCACTGAGCCACAGCCCCTTCCCATAGCTCTCCAGAGTCTCAGGCAGAGGTCTTTCCCATCACCTCCTACCTGGTCCTTTTAACTGGAGATGCCGGGGATTGAACCTGGGACCTTCTGCATGTCAGGCAGAGGCTCTGCCACTGAGCCACAGTCCCTTCCCATAGCTCTCCAGGGTCTCAGGCTGAGGTCTTTCCCAACACCTCCTGCCTGGTCCTTTTAACTGGAGATGCCGGGGATTGAACCTGGGACCTTCTGCATGTCAGGCAGATGCTCTGCCACCGAGCCACAGTCCCTTCCCATAGCTCTCCAGGGTCTCTGGCTGAGGTCTTTCCCATCACCTACTGCCTGGTCCTTTTAACTGGAGATGCCGGGGATTGAACCTGGGACCTTCTGCATGCCAAGCAGAGGCTCTTCCACTGAGCCACTGGACTCTCCCATGCACGAAGCTTCCTTAAATTGAATTAGAGCTTGGTCCATCAGGGTCACTATTGTCTACTCAGACAGGTCCTGGCTTTCCAGGGTCTCAGGCTGAGATCTTTCACATAACCTACTATCTGTGCCCTTTTAACTGGAGATGTCGGGGATTGAACCTGGGACCTTCTGCCTGCCAAGCAGAGGCTGCCCCCAAGCCACAGCCCCTTCCCAATTGGACCACAGGGAAGTTTGGTGTCATGGTTTGGTCCTAAGTAACACTCAAGACCTGGTGAGAGATGTAAAAGTGATTGCACCGCTTGGAAACAGTGATCATAATGTTGTTGAGTTCATCATTTGTACAAATAGAGAATTGGCCAAAAAGACTCACACAACCATTTTTAACTTTAAAAGGGGTAATTTCTCTGATATGAGGGGACACGTGGGGAGGAAACTGAAAGGAAAAGTAGAAAGGGTCAAAACAATTGGGGAAGCTTGGGATCTATTTAAAACTACGATCCTAGAAGCTCAAAAAATATATATTCCGCAGGTTAGGAAAGGCACAAACAGGTATAGGAAAAAGCCTGCATGGTTAACAAACAGAGTAATGGAGGCTGTAAAAAGTAAAAAGAATTCCTTTAAGCAGTGGAAAGCTAGTCACAGTGAGGCTGATAAAACGGAACACAGGCTATGGCAAATAAAATGCAAGTCTGAGGTCAGGCAGGCAAAAAGGGAATATGAGGAGCATATAGCAAAAAACGTAAAAACCAACAATAAAACTTTCTTCAAATACATTAGAAACAGGAAACCAGCCAGGGAGGCAGTGGGGCCCTTGGACGACCAAGGGGTAAAAGGAGTATTGAAGGATGATAGGGAAATGGCTGAGAAGCTAAATGCATTTTTTGCCTCCGTCTTCACTGTGGAAGATGAGAAGTGCTTGCCCACTCCAGAACCACTGATTTCAGGAGGGGTGTTGAAAGACCTGAGTCAGATTGAGGTGACGAGAGAGGAGGTCCTAAAACTGATAGACAACTTAAAAACTGAAAAATCACCAGGCCCAGATGGCATACATCCGAGAGTTCTGAAAGAACTCAAATGTGAACTTGTAGATCTCCTGACAAAGATATGTAATCTTTCCTTAAAATCTGCCTCCATTCCTGAGGATTGGAAGGTAGCTAATGTCACTCCCATCTTTAAAAAGGGTTCCAGAGGAGATCCGGGAAATTACAGGCCAGTCAGTCTGACGTCGATACCGGGTAAATTGGTGGAAACCATTATTAAGGAAAGAATTAGTAGGCACATAGATGAACAAAACCTATTGAGGCAGACTCAGCACGGTTTCTGTAAGGGAAGATCTTGTCTCACTAACCTGTTAGTGTTCTTTGAGGGGGTGAACAAACATGTGGACAAGGGGGATCCAATAGATATTATTTACCTTGACTTCCAGAAAGCTTTTGATAAAGTTCCTCATCAAAGGCTCCTAAGTAAGCTCAAAAATCATGGGATAGAAGGACAAGTCCTTTTATGGATCAAAAACTGGCTAGTTCATAGAAAACAGAGAGTGAGTGTAGGTGGGCAATTTTCTCAGTGGAGGGTGGTAAGCAGTGGGGTACCGCAGGGATCAGTACTTGGTCCACTGCTTTTTAACTTGTTCATTAATGATTTGGAGATGGGAGTAAGCAGTGAAGTGGCTAAATTTGCGGATGATACAAAGTTGTTCAGGGTGGTGAAAACCAGTGAGGATTGTGAGGCACTCCAAGGGGATCTGTCAAGGATGGGCGAGTGGGCGTCAACATGGCAAATGGGGTTCAATGTGGCCAAGTGCAAGGTGATGCACATTGGAGCCAAAAATCCTAAATATAAATACACATTGATGGGGTCTGAACTGGCAGAGACTGAGCAAGAGAGAGATCTTGGAGTTGTAGTGGATAACTCACTGAAAATGTCGAGACAGTGTGTGACTGCAATAAAGAAGGCCAATGCTATGCTGGGGATTATTAGGAAGGGTATTGAAAACAGATCAGCCAATATAATAATGCCCCTATATAAATCAATGGTGAGACCTCATTTGGAATACTGTGTGCAGTTCTGGGCACCACACCTTAAAAAGGATATTATAGCTTTGGAAAAAGTGCAGAAAAGGGCAACTCGAATGATAAAAGGGTTGGAACACTTTCCCTATGAGGAAAGGTTAAAGCGCTTAGGGCTCTTTAGCTTGGAGAAAAGACGACTGAGGGGTGACATGATCGAGGTTTATAAGATTATGCATGGGAAAGAGCAGGTAGAGAAAGAGGTACTTTTCTCCCTTTCTCACAATACAAGAACTCGTGGGCACTCCATGAAACTGCAGAGCGGTCGGGTTAGAACGGATAAAAGGAAGTATTTCTTCACCCAAAGAGTGATTAACACATGGAATTCACTGCCACAGGAAGTGGTGGGTGCTACAAGCATGGACGGCTTCAAAAGGGAATTAGATAAGCATATGGAGCAGAGGTCCATCAGTGGCTATTAGCCACAAGGTATAGCTAGGGGCTCTGGGGCAAGTGATGCTCTGTCTTCTTGGTGCTTGGGGGGGCGTCAACAGTGGGAGGGCTTCTAATGTCCTGGCCCCACTGCTGGACCTCCTGATGGCACTGGTATTTCTGGCCACTGTGTGACACAGAGTGTTGGACTGGATGGGCCTTTGGCCTGATCCAACATTGGCGTCTCTTATGTTCTTATGTTCTTATGGTTAAGAGCGCGGACTCTAATCTGGGAGAACTGGGTTTGATTCCCCACTCCTCTACATGCAGCTGCTGGTGTGGCCTTGGGCCAGTCACAAGTTCTCTCAGAGCTGTTCTCTCAAGGGAAGTTCGTGAGAGAGCTCTCTCAGCTCCACCTAGCTCACAGGGTGTCTGTTGTGGGGAGGGGAAGGAAAAGGAGTTTGGAAGCCGCTCTGAGACTCCTTCAGGTAGTGAAGGGCAGGGTATAAATCCAATCTCCTCCTCCTCCTCCTCTTCTTCTTCTTCGGATAGAGAGTTCAGCATCCCCTTTGTTACCAAATGTGCTCGAAACATCCTTGTCTCAGGCTCAGATCCAAGCTCAGACAGAGAGGAATGAATGATGCATGCCCAGAGGTTTCACAGTGGAAAGCAAGGGAGCTCCAGAGCAGGGTTAGAAAAGACAACGGAGGCTAAAATAACCTGGAATAATGAGAGAGAATTTACTGAGGAGAAGCAGGGCTACGGGCTACAGTCAGAGCGATGCTTCAATATATTTCAGCACAAAAATACTTCACAGCCCATCAATATCAGTGCCCCATTCTGGCACCAACCCAGTACTTACCATCACAGAGCAGTGAAGAAGAGAAAGTAAGGAGGAAGAACTCGTGGGCCCTCAGTGAAATTGCTGAGTGGTGGGGTTAGAACAGATAAAAGGAAGTCCTTCTTCGCCCAAAGAGTGATGAACACATGGGATTCACTGCCACAGGAGTTGGTGGCAGCTACAAGCATGGACGGCTTCAAGAGGGAACTGGATAAACATCTGGAACAGAGGTCCATCAGTGGCTATTAGCCACAAGGTATAGATAGGGACTCTCGGTCTGGGGCAAGGGATGTTCTGTAATCTTGGTGCTTGCGGGGGTGGCAACAGTGGGAGGGCTTCTAGTGTCCTGGCCCCACTGCCGGACCTCCTGGTGGCACCTGGTCTTTTTGGCCACTGTGTGACCCAGAGTGCTGGACTGGAGGGCCCTTTGGCCTGATCCAACATTGGCTTCTCTTATGTTCTTATAAGAGGGAATTGGATAAAGATACGGAACAGAGGTCCACCAGTGGCTATTCGCCACAAGGTATAGATAGGAACTCTCAGTCTGGGGCAAGGGATGCTTTGTCTTCCTGGTGCTTGGGGGGGGCAACAGTGGGAGGGCTTCTAGTGTCCTGGCCCCACTGCTGGACCTCCTGGTGGCACCTGGTATTTTTGGCCACTGTGTGACACAGAGTGTTGGACTGGAGGGGCCAAGGGCCTGATCCAACATTGGCTTCTCTTATGTTCTTCTATGGAGCAGAGGTCCATCAGTGGCTATGAGCCACAAGGTATAGATAGGAACTCTCAGTCTGGGGCAAGGGATGCTCTGTATTTTCGGTGCTTGGGGGGGGCAACAGTGGAAGGGCTCCTAGTGTCCTGGCCCCACTGCCGGACCTCCTAGTGGCACCTGGTCTTTTTGGCCACTGTGTGACCCAGAGTGCTGGACTGGAGGGGCCATTGGCCTGATCCAACATTGGCTTCTCTTATGTTCTTATAAGAGGGAATTGGATGAACATATGGAGCAGAGGTCCATCAGTGGCTCTTAGCCACAAGGCATAGATAGGAACTCTCAGTCTGGGGCAAGGGATGCTCTGTATTCTTGGTGCTTGGGGGGGGTCAACAGTGGGAGGGCTTCTGGTGTCCTGGCCCCACTGCTGGACCTCCTGAGGGCACCTGGTATTTTTGGCCACTGTGTGACACAGAGTGTTGGACTGGAGGGGCCACTGGCCTGACCCAACATCGGCTTCTCTTATGTTCTTAAAAGGAGAGGGTGGATAATACCGATCTTTCTCCCACTTTGGGGGAGAGGATCACCTGGCGTAGTTTAATTCCATTCAGACCGGTCCGCCAGCTTCGGCTTGGATGGAGATCCAAAGAAAAGCCCTGGGCAAGAGGCCAGACAGCGGATGCCCCTGCAGTGCCAGGCAATACATCCCAAGGGAGGGCACAGCTGGGTCAGAGTGGCCTGCCAGGACCCAGGACATATTTATAGGAGGCAAGCAACTGAGCAGGCCCGTGTGGGAGCTGGCAGCATGTGTGAGATGGGCGGTGTGCTGCTCTCTTTGGAACTGGGGAAAAGATAGGGAGGAGGAGGAGGAGATTGGATTTACACCCCACCTTTCACTACTTGACCCGGGGCCTCGGTGGCTCAGAGATTAAGATGTTGAGCTGCAGACTGGAAGGTCAGTAGTTCAGCAGTTTGAGACCCGAGGGCCGTGTGATGGGGTGAGCTCCCCTCTCTGGCCCCCGCTTCTGCCAACCTAACAGTTCGAAAGCAAGAAATTGCAAGCAGATAAATAGGTACCGCTTTGGTGGGAAGGTAACAGCATTCCGTGCGCCTCGGTGTCTAGTCATGAGCACAGGGAAGTGTTCGGACAGCGCTGGCTTTTTGGCTTGGAAACGGAGATGAGCACCGCCCCCTAGAGTTCGATTTGACAGGCTTTCAAGCAAGGGAAACCTTTACCCTTTTCACTACTTGAAGGAGTCTCAAGGCAGTTTACAATCTCCTTCCCCCTCCCTGCAAAAGACACCCTGTGAGGTAGGTGGGGCTGAGAGAGCTCTCATGAGGACTGCTCCTGAGAGAGCAGCTCTGAGAGAACTTGTGACTGACCCAAGGTCACACCAGCAGCTGCGTGTAGAGAAGTGGGGAATCAAACCCGGTTCTCCCAGATTAGAGTCCGTGCTTTCTTTGGTATCTGGCAAAGGGAATTTTGACTCTAGGAAGGTAACACCCTGATAATCTTGTGGGTCTGTAAGGTGGTCGTGGACTCGAATCTCGCTCGTATAAGGACTGAGCACAACAGAGAAGGAAAGATGGATTTTTTGGGCTTGCTGAGAGTTAATTTGGTGTCGTGGTTAAGTGCGTGGACTCTAATCTGGGAGAACCAGGTTTGATTCCCCACTCCTCCACCTGCAGCTACTGGATGACCTTGGGTCAGTCACAAGTTCTCTCAGAGCTGTTCTCTCAAGGGCAGTTCTCAAAAAGCTCTCTCAGCCCCACCTACCTCTCAGGGTGTCTGTTGTGGGGAGGGGGAGGGAAAGGAGATTGCTAGCTGCTCTGAAGGTTGTGGGGAATGGGGGGGGGGTGTATAGCCAATCTCTTCTTCTTCTTCTTCTTAATTACAGTTGTCGGCCTCCAGGCAGTGGTTGTAGTTTTCCTGGGATTACATCTGAAATCCAGGGCAACGGAGGTCAGTCCTCCTGGAGAAAAGGGCCAGTGTGGAAGGAGGACTCTACGGCATTCTTGCCCGCTGAGGTTCTCTCCTTCCCCAAAGCCTGCCCTCCCCAGACTCTACCACCGCCTGGCCAGAACGGCCCATTACAGGCTTCTTGATGCCGAAGAGATCTTCTAGGCTTTCGATCTTGTGGGCCAAACCTTCCGTTCGCCGGCTAACACCTCCCCCACGGGGGGGAGGGGTTGGTGTGCCCACCCTCTCTAAGGAGTGGTACCCATTTTATCTACTCGCCGAAGCTTTCGAACCGCTGGGTGGACGGCGAGCTGGGGACAAGGCTGGTAGCTCACACCAGCACAGGCTAGAACTGACAGCAGTCCCGTTGAGCTCAGATGTTACTTGTAACCAGAGGATAAATCCCCTGTGCCACCGCTCTTAACCACTACACCAAACTGGTAGCTGCGTTGGTCTGCGGTAGAACAGTTAGCTTCGCATTCAGCAGCACCTTAGAGACCGACAAGAGTTTCAGGGGATAAGCCAGGAGTCCCCAACCTTTGGAATTCTGACACAGCAGGGTGGGCACACCAACAAAATGGCCACCACAAAATGGCCGCCACGGCATAACTTCAGTAACACACTGTCCATCCTTGTGGTGTCGGCAGTTTCTGTCAAAGCAACGTTTAAAAAAAAATCTACACAGGCAATCAAATCTCCAGTCGTCGATCAAAAGTCTTGCTGGGCAAAAAGCCCTGCCTGGCCCTACCCTGCTCCTAAACACACTTTAGACGGGCATCAGACAAGGTGTCTTTGGGCAGCCATGACACCCACAGGCATGACATTGGGCCCCCCCGGTGTAAGCTTTCCAGAGTCAAAGCTCTCACTCATATACAGTCATAGAACCATAGAGCCGGAAGGGGCCATACAGAGACCATCTCGTCCAGCCCCCTGCCCAATGCAGGACCAGCCAAGAGCATCCCTGACAAATATTCGTCCAGCCTCTTCTTGGAAGCTGCCAGTGAAGGGGAGCCCACCACCTCCCAAGGCAGCGGATTCCACCTCTGAACCACTCTGACCGTGAAAAAATGTTTCCTAATATCCAGCCAATACCTTTCCGCAAGTAATTTAAACCCGTTGCTTTGGGTCCTCTCCTCTGCTGCCAAGTGGAACAGCTCCTTGCCCTCCTCCAAATGACAACCTTTCAGGTATTTAAAGAGAGCCATCATGCCCCCCCCCCCCCCCAATCTCCTCTTCTCCAAACGAAACATTCCCAGGGCCCTTCCTCGCAGGGCTCGGTCTCCAGACTCCTGATCATCCTCGTCGCTCTCTTCTGCACCCTCTCGATTTTGCCCCGCATCCCTTTTGAAGTGAGGCCTCCAGAACGGCACACAGGACTCCAGGTGCGCCCCGACCAAGGCAGTCTAAAGAGGGGCCGTGACCTCCTGTGATTTCAGTGCTGTGGCCCTTTTAATACAGCCCAAGACTGAATTCGCCTTTTTTGCCACCACGTCACACACTGACTGCTCATATTCACTTTACAGTCCACTCTTACCCCAAGATCTCTTTCGCATACACTACTCCCTAGAAACGTATCCCCCATCCAGTATTTGTGCTTGACGTTTTTGTGGCCCAGATGTAACACTGTGCATTTATCTTTGTCAAACTGCATCCTGTTTGCAAATCAGATGGAGGGAGCGTTGACTCTGGAGGGCTTCTACCCTGAAACTCTTTGTTGGTCTCTAAGATTCTCCTGGACTCCAACTGTTCAAATGGAGTTAAATCCCGATTTATTTCTTGTTTGTGGAGTTTGGCTATAAGTCTTTACCTGTCAATTCTGATAGACTGGAATTTCCTTATTACTGCTTTGAAACACTGTTTAAGGTTATAAATAATAGCTGAAACCATTTGGCTTCCTAAGAAGAGGCTGTCCCGGGGGTCAGTTCCTGCCACTCCAAGCCGCAAATGGGATCAGACTGCATTGACTCTGGAGATATTTGACATTCTTGCCTGCATTTGCAATGCCATTTACCCATTTGGGGCTTTCACAAGCCATGATAAATTAACATTTTAAATTAAATTGCTGCTGTCTCTGCAAGGCTACTCCACATTAAGACCAGCTTCTAGCTTAACATTCCCAACTTTTGGGGCCTGGTATCCATGCGTGGGAGAGGCCACAGTTCCCAGAAGAGATGGACCAGATGTTAAACTGCTCTGTGTGAAAAATGATGGTCCACGACCAGTGAGAACCAACTGTAAGAAGGGGGGGGGCAGACCTCATGGATGTCGTGTGGATGCACCATGGATTTTAACACGAGGTAAATTGAGCAAACTTCAGAGGACAGCGGAAGACAGGAGGGCCTGGCGGGATCTGGTCCATGGGGTCGCGAAGAGTCGGACTCGACTGTGCGACTGAACAACAACAACAACAAATTCATGGGAAATGCATCAAAGCAACAGTTAGCCGCGCAAAACGTTCCCATCCACCCATAACTTTTGTCTCTCAGGCTGTGGTGTGGTGGGTCAAATAGATGGAGAAGGGCTGGCTATGCGGCATCTAGCAGGTTGGTGGTGTTGCAATTTATTTATGGTGACCCCAGCAAGATTGGTGTAGTGGTTAAAAGCGTGGACTCCAATCTGGGAGAACTGGGTTTGATTCCCGGCTCCTCCACATGCAGCTGCTGGAGTGACCTTGGATCAGTTACAAGTTCTCTCAGAACTGTTCTCTCAAGAGCAGTCCTTGAAGAGCTCTCTCAGCCCCGCCTACCTCACAGGGCTTCTGTTCTGGGGAGGGGAAAAGAGATTGTAAGCCACTTTGAGACTCTGAGTGAAGGTTGGGGTACATATCCAAACTCCTCCTCCTCTGCCGCCTCCTCTTCGTCTTCTTCCTCCTTATCCTCCTTTTAAAGCAAGAAGAAACAGAAGCAGCAGGAGAAGAGTTGGTTTTAATCAGGGGTCATTTCTTGTGGGAGCGCACAGGAGCGGAGCTCCAGCAGTAAGGAGCCCAGAGGGCAGGTACATGCAACAAGCCCCGCCCCCTGCTCCCAGCAGCCCTCAGTCAGGCCATGAGGAGCAAGAAGCAGCCAGGTAAGTTGCAGAGCACCCCCCCGACCCGCCTTCAGGTACAAGCTCTCCCTCCTCTGTGAGAGCAGATCTGCACGTCCCGTTCCCCCCAATAGCTAGCAATCCAAAACAGTCCAGTGGAGCCTGAGCAGTGGGTATTGCCTTCTGACACACTTCCGGTGATGTCAGGGGGTGTGGTATATGCAAATGAATTATGCTAATGAGTTATGCTAATGAGCTCCTGCACCTCTTTTTCTACGAAATGACTCCTGGTTTTAATACCCCGTTTTTCTCTACCCGAAGGAGTTTCAGATCAGCTCACAATCACCTTCCCTTCCTCTCCCGCAACAGGCACCTTGTGAGGTAGGTGGGGCTGAGGGAGCTCTGAGAGAACTGTGACTGGCCCAAGGTCACCCAGCAGGTTTCATGCAGAGGAGGAGGTAGGGAATCAAACTGGGTTCTCCAGACTAGAATTCACCACTCTGAATCACTACACCGCACTGTAAAGTGAGAGGCAGAGGTGGTTTGCCATTGCCTGCCTCTGCAGAGTCTTCTTTGGTGGTCTCCCCCCCCAGTACCAACCCTGCTTAGCTTCCGAGATCTGACGAGATCGGTCTACACCGTGCTGCCTTCCCGCCACTAAAGCCTCTGGTACAGATGCCTTTAAAAAAAAAAAGGCTAAAAAACGGTGAGCTAGCTCACAATGGAGCTGCGGTGGCTCAAGTGGTTCAGACGCTGAACTGCAGGCTGTGGAAGGTCAGTAGTTCAGCAGTTCGAGACCCGAGTGTGCCGCAGGACGGAGTGAGCTCCCGTCTTTGGTTCCAGCTCCTGCCAACCTAGCAGTTCGAAAGCAAGAAATTGCAAGTAGATAAATAGGTACCACTTCGGTGGGAAGGTAACAGCGTTCCGTGCGCCTTGGTGTTTAGTCATGCCAGCCACATGACCACGGAAACGTCTTCGGACAGCGCTGGCTCCAGCTTTGAAACACAGATGAGAACCGCAACCCTAGAGTCGGATTCGACTGGCTTTCAAGCAAGGGAACCTTTACCTTTTACCTTTACTAGCTCACACTAACTCAACTTAGAAGGAACACTGCCTGTGAGGTAGGTGGGGCTGAGAGAGCTCTTTCAAGAACTGCCCTTTCAAGGCTGGTCCTGCATTGGGCAGGGGGTTGGACTAGATGGTCTGTAAGGCCCCTTCCAACTCTAGGATTCTATGACAACTCTTGTCAGAACTATGGCTTGGCCGAGGTCATCCAGCAGCTGCAAGTGGAAGAGTGGGGAATCAAACGCAGTTCTCCCAGTCTGCACACTTAACCACTACACCAAACTAATTTTCCGTAGAGATTCCATATCTCAGTGGCCCAAAGAGCCCAGTTTGGTTTGAGTTTGTCCGGCCGTGGGAGCTAAGCAGGAAGAGCCACAGTCATTCTTGGATGGAAGACTGCCAGGAAAAATCAGGGTTGCTATGCAGAGGAAGGCAGTGAAAATTCATGGAAGTTGCACATACGGAAAATCCCCAGAACTCAGGCCAGCCTACACGGGGGACCCTTGCTCAGCAATTACAAAAAGGAGAAGCCGGATTTTCTTTGTTGTCATCCAGAGTCATGGTGCAATCCATAGATGCAGGGTGATGGCTCCAGCTTGTGGATCACCAGCATTTTTCCTGCTGCCTTCTGACTCAAAGGTCCTTTCTGCACTTGGATCACATCCCCATTTTGTCAGCGTTCAACTCGCAACACAATACCTTGCATTTATCCCTGGTTATAACAGCATCCGTTTATCCCGGGACAAGGGTGGGGTGACCTCAATGTAATGTGGAAACAAAAAAAAATAAATACCCCAAGAAATTTTTTTTTAATTGAACTCTCCTAAAAAGGAGAGAATTTTATTGCTTTAAATTTACAGAAAGAGGGGAGGGTATATGGATGAATTAAGAAACGCTCCCCTATTTTAACCGTATTAGTACAGTCCATATCTCCACTGTGAGCAGTCGATCTTCTTGCTTCTTTACCTGTCAAAGATAAATTAGTAAAGTCCTTTTGGATTAATACTACTATTGTCATAAGAACATAAGAACATAAGAACATAAGAACATAAGAGATGCCAATGTTGGATCAGGCCAAAGGCCCATCCAGTCCAACACTCTGTATCCCACAGTGGCCAGAAATACCAGTGCCATCAGGAGGTCCACCAGTGGGGCCAGGACATTAGAAGCCCTCCCACTGTTGACCCCCCCCCAAGCACCAAGAAGACAGAGCATCACTTGCCCCAGAGCCCCTAGCTATACCTTGTGGCTAATAGCCACTGATGGACCTCTGCTCCATATGCTTATCTAATTCCCTTTTGAAGCCGTCCATGCTTGTAGCACCCACCACTTCCTGTGGCAGTGAATTCCATGTGTTAATCACTCTTTGGGTGAAGAAGTACTTCCTTTTATCCGTTCTAACCCGACCGCTCAGCAATTTCATGGAGTGCCCACGGGTTCTTGTATTGTGAGAAAGGGAGAAAAGTACCTCTTTCTTTACCTGCTCTTTCCCATGCATAATCTTATAAACCTCGATCATGTCACCCCTCAGTCGTCTTTTCTCCAAGCTAAAGAGCCCTAAGCGCCTTAACCTTTCCTCATAGGGAAAGTGTTCCAACCCTTTTATCATTCGAGTTGCTCTCTTCTGCACCTTTTCCAAAGCTACAATATCCTTTTTAAGGTGTGGTGACCAGAATTGCACACAGTATTCCAGATGAGGTCGCACCATTGATTTATATAGCGGCATTATGATATTGGCTGATCTGTTTACAATACCCTTCCTAATAATCCCCAGCATAGCATTGGCCTTCTTTATTGCAGTCACACACTGTCTCGACATCTTCAGTGAGTTATCTACTACAACTCCAAGATCTCTCTCTTGATCAGTCTCTGCCAGTTCAGACCCCATCAACGTGTATTTATAGTTAGGATTTTTGGCTCCAATGTGCATCACCTTGCACTTGGCCACATTGAACCCCATTTGCCATGTTGACGCCCACTCGCCCATCCTTGACAGATCCCCTTGGAGTGCCTCACAATCCTCACTGGTTTTCACCACCCTGAACAACTTCGTATCATCCGCAAATTTAGCCACTTCACTGCTTACTCCCAACTCCAAATCATTAATGAACAAGTTAAAAAGCAGTGGACCAAGTACTGATCCCTGCGGTACCCCACTGCTTACCACCCTCCACTGAGAAAATTGCCCACCTACACTCACTCTCTGTTTTCTATGAACTAGCCAGTTTTTGATCCATAAAAGGACTTGTCCTTCTATCCCATGATTTTTGAGCTTACTTAGGAGCCTTTGATGAGGAACTTTATCAAAAGCTTTCTGGAAGTCAAGGTAAACAATATCTATTGGATCCCCCTTGTCCACATGTTTGTTCACCCCCTCAAAGAACATTAACAGGTTAGTGAGACAAGATCTTCCCTTACAGAACCCATGTTGAGTCTGCCTCAATAGGTTTTGTTCATCTATGTGCCTACTAATTCTTTCCTTAATAATGGTTTCCACCAATTTACCCGGTATCGACGTCAGACTGACTGGCCTGTAATTTCCCGGATCTCCTCTGGAACCCTTTTTAAAGATGGGAGTGACATTAGCTACCTTCCAATCCTCAGGAATGGAGGCAGATTTTAAGGAAAGATTACATATCTTTGTCAGGAGATCTACAAGTTCACATTTGAGTTCTTTCAGAACTCTCGGATGTATGCCATCTGGGCCTGGTGATTTTTCAGTTTTTAAGTTGTCTATCAGTTTTAGGACCTCCTCTCTCGTCACCTCAATCTGACTCAGGTCTTCCAACACCCCTCCTGAAATCAGTGGTTCTGGAGTGGGCAAGCACTTCTCATCTTCCACAGTGAAGACGGAGGCAAAAAATGCATTTAGCTTCTCAGCCATTTCCCTATCATCCTTCAATACTCCTTTTACCCCTTGGTCGTCCAAGGGCCCCACTGCCTCCCTGGCTGGTTTCCTGTTTCTAATGTATTTGAAGAAAGTTTTATTGTTGGTTTTTACGTTTTTTGCTATATGCTCCTCATATTCCCTTTTTGCCTGCCTGACCTCAGACTTGCATTTTATTTGCCATAGCCTGTGTTCCGTTTTATCAGCCTCACTGTGACTAGCTTTCCACTGCTTAAAGGAATTCTTTTTACTTTTTACAGCCTCCATTACTCTGTTTGTTAACCATGCAGGCTTTTTCCTATACCTGTTTGTGCCTTTCCTAACCTGCGGAATATATATTTTTTGAGCTTCTAGGATCGTAGTTTTAAATAGATCCCAAGCTTCCCCAATTGTTTTGACCCTTTCTACTTTTCCTTTCAGTTTCCTCCCCACGTGTCCCCTCATATCAGAGAAATTACCCCTTTTAAAGTTAAAAATGGTTGTGTGAGTCTTTTTGGCCAATTCTCTATTTGTACAAATGATGAACTCAACAACATTATGATCACTGTTTCCAAGCGGTGCAATCACTTTTACATCTCTCACCAGGTCTTGAGTGTTACTTAGGACCAAATCAAGGATCGCCTCTCCCCTGGTAGGTTCCGTGACCATCTGCTCCATAGCACAGTCATTTAGAGTGTCTAGAAACTCAATCTCTTTTTCCCGACTAGAACACATATTGACCCAATCAATGTGTGGGTAGTTAAAATCACCTATTATTACACAGTGTTTTTGTCTAGTTGCTATCTTTAAGGCATTCATCATTTTATAATCCTCCTCTATCTTTTGATCTGGTGGGCGATAACAAACTCCCAGTGTTAAGTTTCCTTTTGGCCCCCCTATTTCAACCCATAGAACTTCCAGAAGCGAATCCAATTCACTTAGCCTCTCAATCTTTCTAGACTTTATACCCTCTCTGACATACAGAGCTACCCCACCTCCAACCCTTCCCCCCCTATCCTTCCGATATAATATATAACCGGGAATCACTGTGTCCCACTGATTTTCCTCATCCCACCAAGTTTCAGAAATACCCACAATGTCTATTTTTCCCTCCGACACCAAGCACTCCAACTCCCCGATTTTACCTCGGACACTTCTAGCATTTGTATAGAAACAGCTGTAATTTCCCTTACAAGTTAAGCCTGCATCCTTCCTCTTGCTATCTCGAGTCGTTGTCCGGCAGTCCATGTCACCAGCCATGGCCTCTGTGGACAATTTCAATCCACCTCCCTGTAGAAAAGCAACCGGTACCCCCTCACCTCTCTCAGATGAGCCAACCCGAACCAGAGACTTTTCATCTCCTGTCGGCTTTCCCCCAATATTCAGTTTAAAAGCTGCTCTGCCACCTTTTTGATTTTAAGTGCCAGCAGCCTGGTTCCTTCTCGGGACAAGTGGAGACCGTCTCGCCTGTACAGCTCCCTCTTGTTCCAAAAAGTATCCCAGTGCCTAACAAACCTGAACCCTTCCCCCCTACACCATCGTCTCATCCACGCATTGAGACTCCTGATCTCTGCCTGTCTCTCCGGCCCTGCGCGTGGAACAGGTAACACTTCTGAGAAGGCTACCTTGGAGGTCCTGGACCTAAGTTTCCTGCCCAGCAGCCTAAATTTCTCCTCCAGGACCTCACGACTGCATTTCCCCACATCGTTGGTGCCGACATGCACCACGACCACTGGCTCCTCCCCAGCACTATCTACCAGCCTATCTAAAACACGCGTAATGTCCGCTACCTTCGCACCAGGCAGGCAAGTCACCATACGGTCAGTACGCGGGTTCGCCACCCAGCTGTCTACCTGCCTAAGGATCGAATCACCCACTACCAAGAGCCCCCCTCCCACCCTGCTCAGGGATGGTTCCTTGGTGCAAAAGGAGAGCCGCTCACCAGCTGGGGAAGAGGTCCCTTCTGAGGGCACATTCCCCTTATCCTCAGCATGGTGCCCTGTTTCCCCTAGACCCTCATGCTCCCTGACAGCAGCGGGGCTGCCAGATCCAGAGTGGGACGAAGCTAACAAGTCCCCGAGAGTCTTTTCTGTGTGCCTAGCTGACTGTCTCTGCTTCTCCAGGTCAGCCACCTTGGCCTCAAGGGAGCACACACGTTCCCTGAGAACCAGGAGCTCCTTGCACCGAGGACACACCCAAGACTTCTGCCCAGTGGGCAGATAGTCATACATGTGACACTCCGTGCAAAACACTGGATAGCCCCCAACCCCCTGCTGGCATTCTGGCTTCATAATTCTTTTAAAATAAATAAATATAATCCCCCTTTTAAACCCTTGGTATTTATGTGGGTTTTGTTATCAAGTCAAATTATTTTACGGGAAAGACAAAGAGCCTAGGGCCTTGTCTTTCTGGCTCTTTTTGGGCTTCTTACAGCGCCCCTAGTCTAAGAGTCCCTAGGCTAAGAGCCACAGGCAAAGAGCCCTTTAGCTCACCCTTCGGCTCGTGCCAGAGGCTCGTGCCTCTGCCAAGGTGCTTCCTTAAATAGAGGCCTCCCCCAGCAGAGGTCAGGCAGCAGCTATTCAAATTCAAATTCACCCAGGCACTCAATCACAGGCAAAACAATGCCCCTTCCACTTCCTCTCAATTACAGGCAATCCCAGTCAAACAATGCCCGTTCCTCTCCCACACTCAATCAGCCAGGACTCTGCAAGAACTCTAAGTGCTTCCACACACTGCTAAACACAGTTTTCCCACAAAATATCCTTAGCTGAATTCTCTCAGCTGAAAGCAAGTAAAAGAAACCCACTCACCTCTCTCACAGCTCTCTCTCCTGCTCCTGCTCAGAGCTCAGCTGGTCTCCTCTGCCTCTGGCAAGGTGCTTCCTTAAATAGAGGCCTCCCCCAGCAGAGGTCAGGCAGCAGCTATTCAAATTCAAATTCACCCAGGCACTCAATCACAGGCAAAACAATGCCCCTTCCACTTCCTCTCAATTACAGGCAATCCCAGTCAAACAATGCCCGTTCCTCTCCCACACTCAATCAGCCAGGACTCTGCAAGAACTCTAAGTGCTTCCACACACTGCTAAACACAGTTTTCCCACAAAATATCCTTAGCTGAATTCTCTCAGCTGAAAGCAAGTAAAAGAAACCCACTCACCTCTCTCACAGCTCTCTCTCCTGCTCCTGCTCAGAGCTCAGCTGGTCTCCTCTGCCTCTGGCAAGGTGCTTCCTTAAATAGAGGCCTCCCCCAGCAGAGGTCAGGCAGCAGCTATTCAAATTCAAATTCACCCAGGCACTCAATCACAGGCAAAACAATGCCCCTTCCACTTCCTCTCAATTACAGGCAATCCCAGTCAAACAATGCCCGTTCCTCTCCCACACTCAATCAGCCAGGACTCTGCAAGAACTCTAAGTGCTTCCACACACTGCTAAACACAGTTTTCCCACAAAATATCCTTAGCTGAATTCTCTCAGCTGAAAGCAAGTAAAAGAAACCCACTCACCTCTCTCACAGCTCTCTCTCCTGCTCCTGCTCAGAGCTCAGCTGGTCTCCTCTGCCTCTGGCAAGGTGCTTCCTTAAATAGAGGCCTCCCCAGCTGAAAGTAAGTAAAAAACCACTCACCCCTCTGTCTCCTGCTCCTGCTCAGAGCTCAGCTGGGTCTCCTCTGCCTCTGGCCAGGTGTTCCCTTAAATAGAGGCCTCCCCCAGCAGAGGACTGGCAGCAGCTATTCAAATTCAAATTCACCCAGGCACTCAATCACAGGCAAAACAATGCCCCTTCCACTTCCTCTCAATTACAGGCAATCCCAGTCAAACAATGCCCGTTCCTCTCCCACACTCAATCAGCCAGGACTCTGCAAGAACTCTAAGTGCTTCCACACACTGCTAAACACAGTACCAAAATCCTCAGTTGAATCCTCTCAGCTGAAAGTAAGTAAAAAACCACTCACCCCTCTGTCTCCTGCTCCTGCTCAGAGCTCAGCTGGGTCTCCTCTGCCTCTGGCCAGGTGTTCCCTTAAATAGAGGCCTCCCCCAGCAGAGGACTGGCAGCAGCTATTCAAATGCACCCAGGCACTCAATCACATGCAAAACAATGCCCCTTCCTTTTCCTCTCAATTGCAGTCAATCACAGTCAAACAATGCCCTTTCCTCTCTCAAGCAGCCAGGAATCTGCAAAAACTCCAAGCGCTTCCAGTTCTTCCACCAAAATCCTCAGTTGAATCCTCTCAGCTGAAAGTAAGTAAAAAACCACTCACCCCTCTGTCTCCTGCTCCTGCTCAGAGCTCAGCTGGGTCTTGAATGTGTCCTTGCAGCACATTCAAAAGTTCATCAGACGTTGGGGCTCTTAGGTTATAGGAGACACCTCCCACCGCTCCTTTCTCCTCCGGTTCTTCGTCACCTCCCTCCGGGCTGCTGACCTCCTTGCTGCTGAAGATTTTCCACTTAGCGAGTTCTGCTTCCTCCTCTGAGCTGGCATGTCTCTTCATACCCCAAGATAATTACAGGGGTGAACTCGAGGGAGTTTGGTGTAGTGGTTAAGTGCATGGACTCTAATCTGGGAGAACCGGGTTTGATTCCCCACTCCTCCACTTAAGAACATAAGAACATAAGAGAAGCCAATGTTGGATCAGGATTCAGGCCAATGGCCAATCCAGTCCAACACTCTGTCACACAGTGGCCAAAAATACCAGGTGCCATCAGGAGGTCCACTGGTGGGGCCAGGACACTAGAAGCTAATCCCCCCCTCCCAAGCAACAAGAATACACAGCATCACCTGCCTCAGAGTCCCTATCTATACCTTGTGGCTATGAGCCACCAATGGACCTCTGCTCCATATCTATATATCTAATACCGAAGTCGCCCCCTGGTGTGCGGATACTTAAATCCGCACATCGAGGGGACCTGGGGGGGAGGGAGAGTTTTGGGCACACGTGGGGCGGTCCCCACGTCTGCACAAAAATCAGAAACCCTGAAAAAAAATTGGGGGGATGTTTAAATCCCCCCGAAACTGGCAGAGCATCCCCTGCGCATGCGCAGGGAACACTCTGCACACTCCGGGTTGAGGGAGGGGACGCGGGAAACGCTCTGCGCATGCCGCGGCCGCCACCGCCGCTTGGGAGGGAAGCGGCGAGCGGTGAGCAGGGAGGGGGGGCAGAGCGGCGAGGAGCCGGGGGGAGAGGCAATGGGGGGGAGATCAAGGAGGGGTGGAGGACAGGGGGGAACCAGCAGGATGGGGGGGTACTTACCTCCTCCTGCTGCTTCCTCCTCTGCCTCCCCCCCGCGAGTATCGCGGGTCCACCCCTTGTGCTTATCTAATTCCCTCTTGAAGCCGTCCATGCTTGTAGCCGCTGCCACCTCCTGTGGCAGTGAATTCCATGTGTGAATCACTCTTTGCAGCTGCTGGTGTGATCCTGGGACAGTCACAAGTTCTTTCAGAGCTGTTCTCTCAAGAGCAGTCTTCGAGAGAGCTCTCTCAGCCCCACCTACCTCACAGGGTGCCTGTTGTGGGGAGGGAAAGGAGATTGTAAACCACTCTGAGACTCTGAGTGAAGGGTGGAGTATAAATCCAATCTCCTCCTCCTCCTCCTCCTCCTCTTCTTCTAGTGTAGAACGTAAGTTTGGGGAGAGGGTTGAACCAGGATTTAACGTCTAGTGCGGAATCACCCAAAGGCAACAATATTGAGATGTAAAACCCACCTGTTTCCTCCTGCTTGGCCTGCTGGGCAGAAATAGAAGGGAGCTGGAGCGGTGAGTGCGGTGGGAGAGGTCCTTGTCGGTGGCTCACAAGCTTGGAAGTTACGCCTCAGCCGCTACTCTGAATTCTGCAGCCAGGACCAGCCAAAGAGCCGTTTCTCAGTCTCGTGCCTCCCTCTTCTGGATTTCTTCTGCACGTAGCACTTTTTGCCAACGGAAATGCTTCTGTGATGGAAAGGGCCGTCAAGCCGCAGACAACTCTCACAGGAACCCCGTAGAGTTTTCAAGGCAAGAGGCGCTCAGTGGTGGTTTGCCCTTGCCTGCCTCTGCAGACCAACCCCTGACTTCTTTGGCGGCCCCTGGCCTCCCGTCCGAGGACTCGTCGGGGCTGACCCGGCTTCGCTTCTGAGAGCTGGTGAGACCAAGCTAGCCTGGGCCATTCGGGTCCGGGCAGAGATGAACCAAGGTGGTCTGCCATCGTCTCCTTCTGCGTACCAAACCTGGGCTTCTTCAGTGGCCTCCCACCCAGGCTCTTTTTGCAGCAGGAACTCCTTTGCATATTAGGCGACACACCCCTAATGTAGCCAATCCTCCAAGAGCTTACAGAGCTCTCCTTACAGGGCCTACTGTAAGCTCTTGGAGGATTGGTGTCAGGTCCCACGACAAACAAAGGAGTAGCACTTATAGAAAAGGGTACTTTATTGAAGTCGTGAGTCACTGAACAGATTCTCTGTTCAGAATAACGCACACACTATGAACCAGAAAGGTTAAAGCAAAT
Source organism: Gekko japonicus (assembly GCF_001447785.1). Taxonomy (NCBI): domain Eukaryota; kingdom Metazoa; phylum Chordata; class Lepidosauria; order Squamata; family Gekkonidae; genus Gekko; species Gekko japonicus. The sequence goes on from NW_015160327.1 coordinate 153,972, forward strand.
TCGTAATTGCAACAGCCAATAATCAGGATTCCCGCTCGCTTTCTGAGAGCAGGTTTTCGCGCTTAAAATCCTGGGAAAGCAACGGCGAGTCTTTTATCAAAACAAAATGCTTCTCACCGATTCTACTCATTAAAGCCAAAGCAAGGAGAATGAAAGACCATCTCTAAACCACCTGTGACTTTGGAAAAAGATAACGTTACAGCATAGCCTAGCCTAACTGGAATGCAAATACAATGAATACATGCGCAAGCGTACACAAGCGAATAGTTGACCTACTGGGGGGGGGGAATTGCAGACATATGAATGCATATATAGAAACATGTATAGAACATCAGGGAACATATAATGAACATTGGCAGCTTGCTGACAATTGGCTACATTAGGGGTGTGTCGCCTAATATGCAGAGGAGTTCCTGCTACAAAAAGAGCCCTGCCCAAGTACTGACCGTGCTTAGCTCCTGCGTTCTGATGAGATTGGCCTGGCCTGGCCCATTCGGTTCAGGGCAAGAAGACACTTTAAAAATTCAGATATCTATCTATCTATCTATCTATCTATCTATCTATCTATCTATCTATCTATCTATCTATCTATCTATCTATCTATCTATCTAATATCTATCTATCTATCATCTAATCTATCATCTATCTATCTATCTATCTATCTATCTATCATCTATCTATCTATCTATCTATCAATCATCTATCTATCTGTCTATCATCTGTCTATCTGTCTATCTATCTATCATCGAGAGGGAGAGAGGCCCCGGTCACATGGAGCATTTGCCACGCTGAAGGCACGATTCTCCCACGGAGTTTTCTGGCACGACCACACCGGAACATCTAGGAGGCGTAGTGCTCCCGTGGTGAACCCGTGGCGTCCCGCCAAAGATGCGCATTTTAAAAGTACCTGGGACGACCTACTAGCAAATGGTTTGCCACGGGCTGCATGCGGATTCCCCCGGTGTGATCGTGCCGGCGCGCAGCTTTCTCCCCCGTCGTCCTGTTTGCCGCGGGTGCCAAAGGAGGAAGCCTTTGTGGCGTCTGAACGCGTAATCTCAGATCAAACTGTGACGGCGCAAATAGGCACGCCTCCCCTCCGCGTTATCTGACCCGTGTGACCGGGACCAGAGACAGACAGACAGACAGACGATAAAAGTATGCAATCTTTCGTGGAAGATAGATACAATCTGCCTCCATTCCCAATGAATGGAAGGTAGCTAATGTAACCCCCATCTTTAAAAAAGGTTCCTGAGGAGATCCGGGAAATTACAGTCTGACGTCGATATTAGGTAAGTTGGTGGAGTTTCTTACTAAAGATAGAATTAGTAGACACGTTAAACAAACAAAAGCTGTTGAGGAAGAATCAGCATAGATTCTGTAAGGGAAGATCCTGTCTCACTAACCTGTTAGTGTTCTTTGAGGGGGTGCATAAGAACATAAGAGAAGCCAATGTTGGATCAGGCCAGTGGCCCATCCAGTCCAACACTCTGGGTCACACATTGGCCAAAAACACCAGGTGCCACCAGCAGTGGGGCCAGGACTCCAGAAGCCCTCCCACTGTTGCCTGCCCCAAAAGCACAAAGAAGACAGAGCACCACTTGCCCCAGACCGAGAGTTCCTATCTATATACCTTGTGGCTAATAGCCACTGATGGACCTCTGCTCCAGGTGTTTATCCAGTTCCCTCTTATAAGGACATAAGAGAAGCCAGTGTTGGATCAGGCCAATGGCCCATCCAGTCCAACACTCTGGGTCACACATTGGCCAAAAACACCAGGTGGCAGCAGCAGCGGGGCCAGGACTCCAGAAGCCCTCCCACTGTTGCCTGCCCCAAAAGCACAAAGAAGACAGAGCACCACTTGCCCCAGACCGAGAGTTCCTATCTATATACCTTGTGGCTAATAGCCACTGATGGACCTCTGCTCCAGGTGTTTATCCAGTTCCCTCTTATAAGGACATAAGAGAAGCCAGTGTTGGATCAGGCCAATGGCCCATCCAGTCCAACACTCTGGGTCACACATTGGCCAAAAACACCAGGTGGCAGCAGCAGCGGGGCCAGGACTCCAGAAGCCCTCCCACTGTTGCCTGCCCCAAAAGCACAAAGAAGACAGAGCACCACTTGCCCCAGACCGAGAGTTCCTATCTATATACCTTGTGGCTAATAGCCACTGATGGATCTCTGTGGACAAGCATGTGGAAAAGGGTGGCCCAGTAGATGTTTACCTAGACTTCCAGAAAGCTTTTGATCAAGTTCCTCGTCAAAGGCTCCTAAGTAAACTCAGCAGTCATGGGATAAGAGGACAAGTCCTCTTGCAGGTTAAAAATTGGTTACTTAACAGGAAACAGAGAGTGAGTATAAGCGGGCAGTTTTCACAGTGGAAGAAGACTGGAGAAGTGGGCGTCATCGTGGCAAATGAGGTTCAACATGTGCAAGTGCAAAGTAATGCACATTGGAGCCGAATCGCAATTCTAAGTACACGTTGTTGGGGTCCAGACTGGGGGTAACTGACCGGGAGAGCCATCTTGGAGTCATGGTAGATAACTCTTTGAAAATGTCGACTCAGTGTGCGACTGCAATAAAAAAGGCAAATGCTGTGCTGGGGACTATTAGGAAGGGGATTGAAAACAAATTAACGAGTATCATAATACCCCTGTATAAATCTATGGTGTGGCCTCATTCGGAATACTGAGTGCTGTTCTGGTCACCGGACCCCCCAAAAGATACAACCTTGGGAAAGGGGCAGAAAAGGGCAACTAAAACGATGAAGGGGATGGAGCACTTTTTCCTATGAAGGAAGGTTAAAGAGGTTAGGTCTCTTTAGCTTGGAGAAATGACAACGGGTGACATGAAAGAGGCTTACAAAATTATGCATGGGATCGAGAAGGTAGAGAAAGCGGGACTCTTCTCCCTTTCTCACAAGATGAGAACTTGTAGGCACTCAATGAAACTGATGAGTTAGAACAGATAAAAGGAAGTCCTTCTTCACCCAAAGAGTAATTGACATGTGGAATTCACTGCCCCAGGAAGTGGTGGCGGCTACAAGCATGGACAGCTCCAAGAGGTGACTGGTGAAACATATGGAGCAGAGGTCCATCAGTGGCTATTAGCCAGAAGGTATAGATGGAACACTCTGTCTGGGGCAGTGATGCTCTGTCTTCTTGGTGCTTGGAGGGCAACAATGAAAGGGCTTCTGGCCCCACTAGTGGATCTCCTGATGGCACCTTGGTTCTGGCTACTGTGTGACACAAAGTGTTGGACTGAAGGGGCCATTGGCCTGATCCAACATTGCTTCTCTTTTCTTCTTATACGGAGCAGAGGTCTATCAGTATCGATGGAACAATCTGTTTGGGGCAGTGATGCTCTGTCTTCTTGGTTCTTGGGGGGCCCCACAGTGGGAGGGCTTCTGGAGGAGGAGAGGAGGAGATTGGATTTATACCCCGCCGTTCACTATCCAAAGGAGTCTCAGACCGGCTGACAAACTCCTTTTCCTTCCCCTCCCCACAACAGACACCCTGTGAGGTAGGCGGGGCTGAGAGAGCTCTTAACAGAAACTGCTCTTTTCAAGGACAGCTGTACCAGAGCTTGTGACTGGCCCAAGGTCACATCAGCAGGTGCAAGTGGAGGAGTGGGGAATCAAACCTGGTTCTCCCAGATTAGAGTCTGCACACCAAACTGGCTCTCTGTAGTTCTGGCCCCATTGGAGGACCTCCCAATGGCACCTGGGGTTTGGCCACTGTGTATGACAGGGTGTTGGACTGGATGGGCCATTGGCCTGATCCACCATGGCTTCTCTTATGTCAGAGAGAGAGAGGGAGGGAGGGAAGGAGGGAGGGAGGGAGGGAGGGAGGGAGAGAGAGAGAGAGAGAGAGAGAGTGAGTGAGTGAGTGAGTTTGTGTTTGTGTATTTTGCCCAGGTTTCAAGGGAGTTATTCAGATTGTGTCCTTATTCTTCTGTGCTTGCAAAGGGGGAATTATGTTTCTTTTCCGGGTCCTGCCTCTGTGGCCCAAGATGCCTCAGTCTCGTCCAACTTCCCGGTGCCCTTAGCAGAGGTCCTCCAGAGGTGGCTGAAGAAGGAAGGGGGTGTGGTGTCATTATGGGAGAATGTCAGGAAGTGGTTTCGCCCCATGTCCCGATCATCCTCTGGCAAAGGCTGTTCCCAATTCAATAGGGTTGCCAACTCCAGGTTGAGAAATACTCAGAGGTTTGGGGATGGAGTCTGGGGAGGGCGGGGTTTTGGGATGGAGAGGGAGTCCAACGGGCTATAACGCCATAGAGCCCACCATCCAAAGCAGCCATTTTGGTCCAGGGAAACCGATCTCTGTGGTCTGGAGAGAAGCTGTAATGCCAGTAGATCTCCAGGCCTCACCTGGAGGCTGGCAACCCTCCCCTTCGGTCAGGCTGTGGCAGTAGCTGAAATCTTTCCTTCCAGTGACCTTCCGGCCAAATGCTGGTGGTTATGCTGGGAGCTGCTAGGGCCCCAAAACACCACAACCTACTTCTACCCCTTTCAAATGTATCCAGCGCTGGTGTTAACAGCATATGGAACATTTATCAGCCAGTTTGGTGTCGTGGTTAAGTGCGCGGACTCTCATCTGGGAGACCTGGGTTTATTTATTTTATTTATTTATTTAAGATTTATACCCCGCCCTCCCCGCAGAGCGGGCTCAGGGCGGCTTACAAGGGGCAAAGCCCATATAAAACAGATAAAAGCAATAAAACATTCATGACAGTTAATAAAATTATACTCAATTTAACAAGATGGTCTCCAGATGGTTCTCCAGGGTGATGTTATCCTATAGCTCAACCAGGTAAATCCAGTGGCCGCGCAGAAATTGTGGCAGATCTTCCTGGGCCATCCTTACCCCGATGTTGTCCACCTCATTGGTGGCGGTGGTAGTGGTGGCCCCTATGTGAAAGCCTGGCGGAAGAGCTCCGTCTTACAGGCCCTGTGGAACTGCATAAGGTCCCGCAGGGCCCTGATCTCCTCTGGGAGCTCGTTCCACCAGGTAGGGGCCACCACCGAAGAGGATCTGGTCCTAGTCATGGCGAGCCTTGCCTCCCGGGGGCCTGGAATCACCAGGCAATGTTGTGCCCCGGACCGAAGTGCTCTTGGGGGTACATATGGGGGTATATATGGGGGTTTGATTCCCCACTCCTCCAGTTGCACCTGCTGGATGACCTTGGACAAGCCGTAGTTCTGACAAGAGCTGTCCTTGAAAAGAGCAGTTTCTGTCAGAGCTCTCTCAGCCCCACCTACCTCACAGGCAATGCTCCCTCTAAGCTGTGGAGTCTTGTGAGCAAAAATCCTACTTTGTGAGCTCCTGGCATTAAAGTTGTTTGAGCAGGTGATTTGGCTATGGCATCAATTAGTTTGCTCTGGAGCCCTCCTTCCTGAGCTGAGACCAAAATGTGTGAGCCAGAGGCTAAAAAACTGTGAGCTAGCTCACACTAACTCAGCTTAGAGGAAACACTGCTCACAGGGTGTCTGCTGTGGGGAGGGGAAGGGAAAGGAGTTTGTAAGCTGCTCTGAGACTCCCGAGTGAAGGACGTGAAGGACGGGGTATAAATCCAATCTCCTCCTTCTCCTTCTCCTCCTCCTCCTCCTTCTCCTGCAGCAGCATTCCTATTCCTGGAGCCTCGATTTCTCCAGCACACACACACACACACACACTCTCCTTACCCACGTCTTGGGCTGCCTTCCAGTTCAAGTGGGCCTTGTCATTCCGGAGACGTGATCCCGCCCCAGGAACTGACAAATGATCCGTCTGCTGCATGGACAGGTGAGCGGGAGGCAGTCATTACCTTCTGCTCCCGGCTTCTAGAAAGGTTACCACTCAATTGGCGGAACCTCCTCCATCAATCAGAGGCTGAAGGGGCAGGGAGGCTGGGGAAAGGCCGGGGCTGATAAAGCTCTAACGCCCGGCTTGCCAACCTCGAGATGGGGCCCGGGGAGCACCCAGAGTGACAACTCATCTCCAGGCCGCAGAGATCAGTTCCCCTGGAAAACATGATTTATTTATTTAATGTAATACAGAAAAAGCCCAGCAGGAACTCATTAGCATAATAGGCCACACCCAACAGCAGAAACTCATTAGCATATTAGGCCACACCCCTGACAACACAGCTCATTGGCATATTAGGCCACACCCCCATGTTACCAGACGTGTGCTCATCCAGCCACACCCACCTTTTGCTTCTTATTCTGTTTACCCTGTTTGTTGTCAAAACCCAGGGCTTTTTGCATGTTAGGCCACCCACCCCTACTGTAGCCAATCCTAATGTGTTCCTGCTGTTGGGTGTGGCCTATTATGCTAATGAGTCCCTGCTGGGCGTGGCCAACTTGGGAGCCAGCCGGAACTCCGTTCCTGTGCGTTCCTGCCCAAAAATAGCCCTGTTTAATTTAATTTATACCAAGCCGTCCCCGCAAGCGGGCTCAGGGCAACTTACACAGTTGGTCTATAAATGACCATTCGTTCACATAAAAACAATTTAAAACGCAATAACCATGAAACAAGAACCTCATAAAGTGCTCGTGCTGATACATTAAACGCATAGGATGGCATGCTGGGATACCATACAACCAGACAGATGCCACTCAGTGATCTTCCTGAGCGCAGTGGTCGCAGCCAGAGGTGAGCACTATGGGCCGGCTCGTTGGTAGTCGTGGGGGCGGCTCCTAGTTGAAAGCCTGGCGGAAGAGCTCCGTCTTGCAGGCCCTGCGGAACTGCATGAGGTCCCGCAGGGCCCTGATCTCCTCCGGGAGCTCGTTCCACCAGTGTGGAGCCACCACTGAAAAGGCAGCTTGGAAAGGGGAGCTCTGCGGTATTGCACCTTGCTGAGGTCCCTCCCTCCCTAATCTGTGCCAAATCTCCGGAAATCTCCCCAAACCAGGTGTCAGCAAGCTGCCATTCTGTTTTCTGTGACCTCTGTGTACATATCCTTTCCCTGTTGCACCCGGCTTGGTTTCTATCATCCTGCTCCTGCGTTGGAATGCAAAAGATAACTGCTGGAGGTTGTGTGGGGGAGAAGATGCTGTAATGCTTGGCTATTGCTTTTCCCATGAGTACTGCACCTGTGTTTTGTCTAATGTTCTGCCTGGTTCCCATGGACTGGGCGCGCAACTGTTTCATTAGCCCGCCAGCGGGAAAGGTATTCATTGGACCTGTATCTGTTTGAAGTTCCTTTATTATGCTTGACCTAACTGTGTATCCCCAGTTCTAACAAAGAACGTGTTTGAGTATGTCTTCAACGCTTTGAAATAAATTTTGCTTTTCTTGAAAACGTGGATTTATTCTCGATGCTTGGGGATCCAACATATTGTTAGAACTCCCTTTTTCCTATCGTTCCGAATCTGGCAAGATCATGAGCGGAATTGAGGGAAATCTACCTAACACGGAGGGGGACTCGGGATCGGTCCCACAAACCTCCGCGTCCTTGGTGTTCACGACTGCAGCCTCGATGGAGGGTGCCGTGGGGGGAGCGATTCCCCGCCTGCCTGCACATCTGTCTTGGCCGCCTCCGACCCCTTCGCAATGGGGTCCGCGGAAGACTCACCAGCAGGATGATTGGACTATGTACAACACCCAGGGCACCCGTGAGGTGTACTCCCGTCGGGGGAGCGGATTACGTGAGAGTCTGTTTGACAAGGGATTGTTCCCGGAGCCGGGGTCTACCTCGGAGAAGGGGAGTCCCAAGCAGGACCTCGAGGAGTGGATGTTCGAGCCGTCGGGACCGCGAGGCCACGCAGAAGATGAGGAGGGCACCGGAGCCTTCCAAACGGAAGAGGACTATGACCCACCCCCGGACTACCGCCCTCGGGACCCCATCCCGGAGGAAACTACCGGGGAACGACTAGCAGAACTGGAAGACTCGGTGAGAGACTTGTTGCGGGCATTCCAGGATGTGATGGAAGGTCTGCCGGGAATGATGGACGTTAGAATGGCTAATTTCCTTGACGCACACGCCGCGCAGCAACAAGTTGCTCCTGCACCGGGATTGCCCACGCCGCCGATGCCTGCTCAACCGCTGATGGGACCACCGCTGCAAGCACCGGGAGTTCCCGCGCAGCAGGTGCCTGTCCAGCCGCCGGTGAGACCGCCTCAGCAAGTGCCTGTGCAACAGCCGATGCCGGGGGGTCCGCCGGTGCCGGGTCTGCCGCC